>NC_135990.1:6987603-7275103 GCF_053455715.1 Rhinoraja longicauda
AGCATTGAATCAATCTAAACACCTGCGCTCGGTCCGCATTAACAAAACTGATCTCCCGGTGGCCCAGCACTCCCATTCCCAGTCTGACCTCTCTGTCATGGGCCTCCTCCGGTGCCATAGTGAGGCCCGCCGGAAATTGGAGGAGCAGCACCTCATATTTCGCCTGGGCAGCTTGCAGCCCGGTGGTATGAACGTCGACTTCTCCAACTTCAGATAGTTCCTCTGTCCCTCTCTTCCCCTCCTCCTTCCCAGATCTCCCTCTATCTTCCTGTCTCCACCTATATCCTTCCTTTGTCCCGCCCCCCTGACATCAGTCTGAAGAAGGGTCTCGACCCGAAACGTCACCCATTCCTTCTCTCCCGAGATGCTGCCTGACCTGCTGAGTTACTCCAGCATTTTGTGAATAAAAGTTGTTGAAAATTGTTTTAAAGAATTGAAGATGCTGCAAATAAGAAACAAAGGCAAAAAATGCTGGAAATGCTCAACTGTTCAGGCAGCATCTGTGTTCTGGTGAAACACTATTTGACCTGAAACTCTGCTCCTCTTTCCACAGATGCTGCCCGACCTGCTGAGTGTTTTCAGCATTTTTTGTTTTAATTTTTTTTTTTAAACCATGGCACACCGGTAGAGTTGCTGCCTTACAGCGCCTGAGACCTAGGTTCGATCCTGACCATGGGCTCTGTCGGTACGGAGTTTTACGTTCTCCCCTTGACCAGCGTGGGTTTTCCCCGGGTGCTCCGGTTTCCTCCCACACTCCAAAGATGTACAGGTTTGTAGGTTAATTGAATTGAATGGTGTCAAGTTAGGAACAGGGGACGTACAACAAGATCTGGGTGTCCTAGTGCATCAGTCACTGAAAGGAAGCATGCAGGTACAGCAGGCAGTGAAGAAAGCCAAAGGAATGTTGGCCTTCATAACAAGAGGAGTTGAGTATAGGAGCAAAGAGGTCCTTCTACAGTTGTACAGGGCCCTAGTGAGACCGCACCTGGAGTACTGTGTGCAGTTTTGGTCTCCAAATTTGAGGAAGGATATTCTTGCTTTTGAGGGCGTGCAGCGAAGGTTTACTAGGTTAATTCCCGGAATGGCGGGACTGTCATATGTTGAAAGACTGGAGCGACTAGGCTTGTATAGACTGGAATTTAGAAGGATGAGAGGGGATCTTGGTTAATAAATAACTCTTCATAATTTCTGTCGGGATTTCTGATTAAAAGTGTCGATTGTTTTTGATTGAACTGTTTTTCTTTGGTTGCCTCTCAATCAATCCCCAGGCACTGCAGATTAAAATGGAAATGTTTTTTTTTTAAATGCAGATGCTGGAAATCTGAAATAAAATTGGAAAATGGTGGTGAGGTCAGGCAGCATCTGTGGAGAGAGAAACAAAGTTAACGTTTCAGGTCAGCAGCCCTGGGTCATAACAGAAAACTCACCCATTCTCTGAGGGAGATTCATGAAGTCTTTAGTTTAGTTTAGAGATGCAGCGCGGAAACAGGCCCTTTGGCCCATCGAGTCCGTACCGACCAGCGATCCCTGCACACTAACACTATCCTACACACACTAGGGACAATTTTACAATCTTTACCGAAGCCAATTAGCCTACAACCTTGTACGTCTTTGGAGTGTGCGAGGAAACCGGAGCACCCGGAGAAATCCAACGCGGTCACATGGAGAACGTACAAACTCCGTACAGACAGCACCCATGGTCAGGATCATATCCAGATCTCTGGCGCTATGATGCTTTCAGCTTATTATCTCTTCTCCCTCCTATATCCTTCTTGAATTTCTTGATTAGTACGGGTGTCAGGGGTTATGGGGAGAAGGTAGGAGAATGGGGTTAGGAGGCAGAGATAGATCAGCCATGATTGAATGGCAGAGTGGACTTGATGGACCGAATGGCCCATTTCTACTCCTATCATTTATGACCGTATGACTTTGGGCAGTTAAATAAAGGGTAATGTTCAAGGTTTATATGTTATGAAATTAAAGTCTGTCTATTGTTGTCCCATTGAATAGGTGGCATTGAACCAACCTAACTGCAATCAAAGTGGCAGCAAATAATTTTCTTTCAGTAATCCGTGAATGAGGTGCTGACTTCTATTCGAAGCACCAGATTTTCTTGTCTTATCTTAATTCTGTCTGCCAGCTTATTATTCTTATTATAAAGGGACTATTTTGCCAGCTGTATCCCGTAATTAGACCTTAGAGTGTGTATAAAGTAATTAACAGGCAAACTCATGTGCAGTTTACGTCATCTCATAAGAGAACAGCAACAGTGGATGCCACAGAAGGCAGTGGAGGCCAATTCACTGGATGAATTTAAAAGAGAGTTAGATAGAGCTCTAGGGGCCAGCGGAATCAAGGGATATGGGGAGAAGTCAGGCATGGGTTACTGATTGTGGACGATCAGCCATGATCACAATGAATGGCGGTGCTGGCTCGAAGGGCCAAATGGCCTCCTCCTGCACCTATTTTCTATGTTTCTATGTTTCTACGGAGACTAGTATTTTATCATTGTGTATTTTTTCAATACTGCCTTTTTTAACTTTTTACTGTCATGTAGAATATGTGTCATTTGTGTTTAATTTATCTATTTGTCTGACTCTTTGTATCTGTGATGCTGCTTCAAGCATCTGAACCTCACCAAACGTATGCACATAGTTCAGTTTAGTTTAGATTAGTTTAGAGATACAGTGCGGGAACAGGCCCTTCGGCCCACCGAGTCCGCACCTACCAGCGATCCCCGCACATTAACACTATTCTACACACACTAGGGACAATTTACATTTACGCCAAGCCAATTAACCTACAAACCTGAACATCTTTGGAGTGTGGGAGGAAAGCGAAGATCTCGGAGAAAAACCCACGCAGGTCACGGGGAGAACGTACAAACTCCGTACAGACAAACGTCTCAAAGGTCTTTTATTGTCACATGTACCAATTAAGGTACAGTGATGTGCGAATTACCATACAGCCATACGGAAAAAAAAGGTTGGAGCTCCGAGGTCGATCCCCGGCAAAGGGATCGCTGGCTCCTCGATGTTAAAGTCCCAGAGGCTCGCCGTGGTGGAGCTCTCAAAAGTTGGTCTCCAGTAAAGGCCGCCAACTGCTCGATGTTAGGCCGCAGTGAGGACGGAGATACGATATAGTGCAGCTGCGCCACAGTGCCATCATGTCAATAAACATGTGTGAAAAACAAAGTACGGAGGAAATCAGCGTGTCATGTTGTATCTCTGGAGGGACTGGGCAGGCGAGATTTTGTGTCTTCTTGACCAATATTTCATATTTCATATTTCAGATACAGCGCGGAAACAGGCCTTTCCGGCCCACCAAGTCCGCGCCGCCCAGCGATCCCCGCACATTAACACTATCCTACACACACTAGGGACAATTTTTACATTTACCCAGTCAATTAACCTACACACCTGTACGTCTTTGTGGGTTTTCTCCGAGATCTTCGGTTTCCTCCCACACTCCAAAGACGTACAGGTATGTAGGTTAATTGGCTGGGTAAATGTAAAAATTGTCCCTAGTGGGTGTAGGATAGTGTTAATGTACGGGGATCACTGGGCGGCACGGACTTGGAGGGCCGAAAAGGCCTGTTTCCCGGCTGTATATATATGATATGATATGATAGTACAGCACCCGTAGTCAGGATCGAACCTGAGTCTCCGGCGCTGCATTCGCTGTAAGGCAACAACTCTACCGCTGCGCCACCGTGCCACCCCAATAGATTGAACATGGTGGGTGTATGGAACAAGTTGCCAGAGGAAGTAATAGTCAATAGTCAATTTATTTGTCACATACACATAAATGTGCAGTGAAATGAAAGATTACCCACAGTCCAACAATAAGACCAATAAAAATAAGCAATAAAAATATGCAATAACGCATACAATCTTAAACCAAACAAAAAGAAACATCCATCACAGCGAGTCTCCTCCAGTCCCCTCCTCACTGTGATGGAAGGCCAGAATGTCTTTTCTCTTCCCCTGCCGTCCTCTCCCACGGTCAGGCTGTGGAATTTGCCACGTCGGGGCGGTCGGGGCTCCCGACATTGAAGCCCCCGCCGGACGGTGAAAGGTCCGACAGGTAGGACATAGAACATAGAACAAAACAACTCAGCCCACAACGTTTGTGCCGAACATGATCCATATCCCTCTATTCTTTGCAGTTCCATGTGTCTATCTAGAAGTCTCTTAAATACCACCCTCCAATCTGCCTCCATCTCCATCCCTGGCAATGTGTTCCAAGCCCCCACCACTTTCTGTGTTAAACACCTGCCCGGCACAGCTCCACTTTAGAGGCAGGAAACATGTTCCCAATGTTGGGGGAGTCCAGAACCAGGGGCCACAGTTTAAGAATAAGGGGTAGGCCATTTAGAACAGAGACGAGGAAAAACCTTTTCAGTCAGAGAGTTGTGAATCTGTGGAATTCTCTACCCCAGAAGGCAGTGGAGGCCAATTCTCTGAATGCATTCAAGAGAGTGCTAGATAGAGCTCTTAAAGATAGCGGAGTCAGGGGGTATGGGGAGAAGGCAGGAATGGGGTACTGATTGAGAATAATCAGCCATGATCACATTGAATGGCAGTGCTGGCTTGAAGGGCCGAATGGCCTCCTCCTGCACCTATTGTCTATTGTCTATTTGCTGAAGTTTAGCAATGCTGAACTACTATCTACCTCTTTGGTGACCCTCGGTCTATCCTTGATCAAAGGCTGCTGGCTTTACCTTGCACTATACGTTATTGCCTGTCATGTATCTATATGCTGTAAATGGATTGATTGTAATCATGGACTGTCTTTCTGCTGACTGATTAGCAACAAATGCCTTTCACTGTACCTCGGGTACACGTGACAATAAACTAAACTGAAAGTGAAACAATTGGGTCTAGAGTTGATGGGCACTTAGAGTCAGAGTGACACAGTGTGGAAACAGGCCCACCAGTCCAACTTGCCCACACCGGCCAACATGTACCCCCAGCTACACTGCCAGCATTTGGTCCATATCCCTCCAAACTTGTCCTATCCATGTACCTGTCTAACTGCTTCTTAAATGTTGGGATAGTCTCTGCCTCAACTACCTTCTCTGGCAGCTTGTTCCATGCACCCACCACCCTTTGTGTGAAAAAGTTACCTCTCAGATTCCTATTAAATCTCTTCCCCATCACCTTAAACCTATGTCCTCTGGTCCTTGATTAACCTACTCTGGGCAAAAGACTCTGTGCATCGACCCGATCGGTCGGCATGGGCTAGTTGGGCTGAAGGACCCGTTTCCTTGCTGTGTGATTCTTTGAGAAGAGGCAGTTTAGGTTGCTTGTGGCTGCATCCTGGGCCAAACGCCACAGCACTTGCTGTTTGGAAACGCTCAGAGCAGAGAGGCGACCAGCGACAAAAACCAATGACGTGCGCCACGCCATCATTAACAGGGCCAGTAACACGTGGTGACATGGTAAAAGATGTTGTGACAGATTAAAGGTGAAAATGAAGATTGATTAAATTGTGTACAAACACAGCCATCTCCGGCAAAAGCAGGGAAGGGGAAACACACTTCCCCCATCTCCTGCAGCTCATTCCGTGATGGTGTCAGTAGGAATCAGCCCCTTAACTATGAGAACAGAGTCGGAAGATTCCCGAGGACACAATAGCTTGGCAGAGAGAGTGCCTAAGGTTTCTCTGCCGGTCTCGTCCTGTCTACACATTCTCATTGCCACTGATACGATCTCATTGAATGAGGTCAGCTTCTGGGCAAAAAAAATAGTTTATTGCATTCTGAGTCAAAGAGCTGAATCCTCCAGCAATCTGGAGATGAAAGCAAAAACTGGCAGACGCTGGAAATGTGAAATAATATCAGGAAATGAGTCACAGGCCATTACTGGTCTACAAATGCCAGAATTATGAACACCTTTGCATGTTAGCAATAAATCTGTGTAGGAAAATAAATGCAGATGCTGGTACAAATCGAAGATATCACAAAATGCTGGAGTAACTCAGCAGGTCAGGCAGCATCTGGGAGAGAGGGATAAATCTGTTGTATATAGAGAGAGTCATAAATCTGTTGTATATTTGCAGGTTCACTCCTACAAACAGCTTATTAAGGGACTGGACATATTAGAGGCAGGAAACATGTTCCCAATGTTGGGGGAGTCCAGAACCAGGGGCTACAGTTTAAGAATAAGGGGTAGACCATTTAGAACGGAGATGAGGAAAAACCTTTTCAGTCAGAGAGTTGTAAATCTGTGGAATTCTCTGCCTCAGAAGGCAGTGGAGGCCAATTCGCTGGATGCTTTCAAGTTGGAGAAGTCGACGTTCATACCACTGGGCTGCAAACTGCCCAGGCGAAACACTAATGTAGTTAAGTTTAGTTTAGTTTCCTCTAGTTTATCATGATCTTGCAGGTACTATCGCAACGTTTAAGAAAAATTTAGACGGGAACATGGATTGGACAGGTTTAGAGGTGGGACTAGTGTAGATGGGGTGTTTTAGTTGGCGTGGGCACGTTGGGCAAAAGGGCCTGTTTCCACACTGTATGACTCTGTGATCCTGTGTACCGATCTGAGTCTATGGCCTCTGGTCCTAGACTCTCCCACTACTGGAAACATCCTCCACATCCACTGTATCCAGGCTTTTCACTGTGTTTCAATGAGGTCCCCCTCATCCTTCTAAACTCCAGCGAGTACAGGCTCAGTGCCTTCAAATGCATCATATGTTAACCCAATCACTGCTGAACCCTCTCCAATGCCAGCACATCCTTCCTCAGAAATGGGGCCCAAAACTGCTCACAATACTCAAAATGTGGCCTTATAAAGCCTAAGCTTTCTGCCAACCCCAGTCTCCAATCTGTGCCGAGAACTTCAGCCATGTTTGCAAATCAGATTTCTAATTAAAGTACGTTTAAAATTGTTGCACCTTGTTAATATTGATTTAAGGCCTATTCAGCTGATTATAATTCCCCAATGAAAGACTATTCCAAATTCCAATGTAAAATATCGATCTTCCCATCTAATGCATAACAAACACACATCAGTAACACTTGTTGCCTGCACATGTGAAGAAATATTGCTGGAATAAAACATTCTTAACCAATGATAAAGAAATCCTATTAAATCTTACGACATCCCACTATGTTCAATTTCCTATGATTTGGCACCATCTGGTGGTTGGCCGCTCAACTGCAGTTAATAGTCCAGTCAATCTCAAACTGGGAGTCAAGTGTTTTATTGTCTTTTATGTCCCGAAAAAGAACAATGAAATTCAACTGCAGTTAAGAGTCCAGTCAATCTCAAACTGAGAGTCAAGTTTTTTATTGTCTTTTATGTCCCGAAAAAGAACAATGAAATTCTTACTTGTAGCAGAAGCAAAACGGGGTTATAAACACAGCACTCAATAGATCATACAATAAAGAAACACAAAAAAAGTTCAGTAAATTTAAAAAAACATAATGTGTGCAAAAACACAAAGCCGAATGCCTAGTGGTTTACACTGAAGATAGACACAAAATGCTGGAGTAACTCAGCGGGACAGGCAGCATCTTTGGAGAGAAGGAATAGCTGGCGTTTCGGGTTGAGACCCTTCTTCAGGTAGTTTGCAGTTTAGTTGGAGTTCAATAGCTCGATAATTGTTCGGAAGAAGCTGGTCCTGAACCCAAACGTTAACAGTTTTTAAACTCCTATACCTTCTTCCCGATGGCAGGAGTGAAATGAGAGTGTGGCCGGGGTCTCTGATGATGCTGGATGCTCTTTTGAGACAGCGCCTCTTTTAAATCCCATCAGTTGTGAGGATTTATTTCACAAAATGCTGGAGTAACTCAGCAGGTCAGGCAGCATCTCAGCAGAGAAAGAATGGGTGACGTTTCGGGTCGAGACCCTTGGACCAGGCATTGTTCATTCACCACCTTTTACAATCTCCTTTGCTCTTGGGTGTTCGAGTCGCCAAACCAAGTCATGATGCAACCAGTCAATATGCTCTCTACCTGTAGAAGTTCAGGAGAGTATTCATCGACGTGTTGAATCCCCTCAATCTTCGAAGGAAGTTGAGCCACTGATGGGAAGTAGATGTGTTGATGGAAAGTGTTTAGTTTTAGTTTAGACATACAGCGCGGAAACAGGACCTTTGGCCCACCGAATCCGCACCAACCACTTAACACTTTCCTGCTCTCACGAGGGACAATTTTACGTTTATACCAAGCCAGTTAACCAACAAACCTGTACGTCTTTGGAGTGTGGGAGGAAACCGAAGATCTTGGAGAAAACCCACGCAGTCACTGGAAGAACGTACAAACTTCGTGCAGACAAGTGCCCGTAGTTGGGATCGAACCCGGGTCTCTGGCGCTGTAAGGCAGTGACTACCGCTGCGCCACTGTGCTCTGCTGTGTTGATGGGTCTTACACAGCAAACTTGAACCCACGAAGGTATTTATTCACAAAATGCTGGAGTAACTCAGCGGGTCAGGCAGCATCTCGGGAGAGAAGGAATGGGTGACGTTTCAGGTCGAGACCCTTCTTCAGACTGAACCCACACCTGCAGTATTAAAGCAAACTCCTCACAGATGCCCATAGTATGATACATTCACCACAACACCAAGCGATTAAGCTTTCATTTTTCAGACAGTCAGTTTGCATTTTCCAATAATCAGCAAAACACAAATGTGAGCGGCGTTAATTAATATTTCTCAAATTAACTTTGAACTGCAGAAAGAAGAGCACAAATTACTTTTAATATTCTAACAGTTGGAGTAATTAATCACACAGCCGCCAAATATCACACAGGAGGCTTGACGTAGTGGGGACATTGTTCGGACAATTGAAGCGAGGAGAGATTTTATATATAGGGTGATAGAACTTCATGCAGCAGCATAGTAGAACTACTGCCTCACAGCACCAGAGACACAGGTTCGATCCTGACTACGGGTGTTGTCCACACTGAGTTTTTCTCCCTGTGACTGTGTGGGTTTTCTCCGGTTCCCTCCCACATTCCAACTACGTGCAGGTTTGTAGGTTAATTGGCTTCTGTAAGTCATCCCTAGTGTGTAGGATAGAATTAGTGTATGGGTGGTCAGCATGGACTCGGTGGGTCGAAGGGCCTGTTTCCTCGCTGTATCTCTAAACTAAACCAAGTCAGGAAGCTTCTAAAAATTATTTAGATGGTTCAGTTAAGGTGATCCATGTCTTCAAATCAGTGTGGTGGGCTCGACAGGGAATGGCAAAATGTGTACCAGGTTTTTCGATGACAATTTGATCCAAAATCTCCTTTTTAGTTTAGTTCTAGTTTAGAGAATCAGTGCGGAAACAGGCCCTTCAGCCCACCGAGGATGCACCGACCAGCAATCCCCATATCACGCACACTAGGGACAATTTACAATTTTTGCCTCAGCCAACAAACCTACAAGTCTCTGCCACAGAAGGCAGTGGAGGCCAATTCACTGGATGTTTTCAAGAGAGTTAGATTTAGCTTAGGGCTAATGGAATCAAGGAATATAGGGGAAAAAGCAGGAACAGGGTACTGATTTTGGATGATCAACCATGATCATATTGAATGGCGGTGCTGGCTCGAGGGCCGAATGTCCTACTCCTGCACCTGTTTTCTATGTTTCTAAGTCTTTGGAATGTGGGAGGAAACCGGAGCACCCGGGGAAAACCCACACGGTCACGGGGAGAACGTGCATTTCCATACAGACAGCACCCGTGTCGCCCTGTTCCCAAAGATTCAGTAACTTGTAGTAAAACACGAGTGATCAGTCCTATCTTGGACTTGAGCATTCGTGGCGAAAGTCATGTTTAGGGCGAAGTCTGGCTGTGTGAAATCCTGCTGTTCACTGATAGACAATAGGTGGAGTAGGCCATTCGGCCCTTCGAGCCACCACCGCCATTCACCGTGATCATGGCTGATCATCCACAATCAGTACCCTGTTCCTGCCTTCTCCCCATATCCCCTGACTCTGCTACCGATTTACTGCCCAGCTCCAGAGCACAGCCGTCCTATCAACTTAGACTTTACAGACACAGTGGTCCAGTTAGTGGATGCTCCTACCTTGCGGCTCCAGAGATCTGGGTTCAATCCTGACCTCTGACACTGTGTGGAGTTTACACATTCTGCTCGTGTCTACTCTGTGCGCCAATACAGACTCGACGGTTTAGGTCTTGGTTTGTTATTGTCACGTGTACTGAGGTACAGTGAAAAGCTTTGTTTTGCATGCTGATCAGAACAGATATTACTATATATAGACACAATCAAGTCAAACTCAAGTATGATAGCTAGAGCAATGGGGAAGATACAAAGGGGCACAATCTAGTTCTTAGCATTGTAGCACACCAGTTCCAGAGACAAAGTCCAATGTCCACAATGGCGTAGAGATAGCTTACACAAAGACCATTGAGAAGCTTGATACAGAGGGTAAGAAGCTGTTCCTGAGTCTGGTGGTGCACTCTTTCAAGCTTCTGTACCTTCTGCTGGATGGGAGCGGAGAGAAAGTGGAATGCCCGGCGTGGGACAAGTCTTTGACTCCAAGTAGCCTCTTTCTACATCGTTGAGGAAAGACGTACGAGATATTTGTAGGGTGAAAGCCAGAGGGCTAAGGCCAGAGTGAGGGGCCAGGATAGAGGGGGAGGTGGGACACCAGAGACAAAAGCAAAGCTGTGGAAACCCACACTTACGATGCGAGAGCCCAACAGCAGCCAGCACAGAAAACTGTATCAGCTGCAACCTCACAGGCACACAATCAATTATTGGTTCAAAAAAAGTTGTTCAGAAATACAAAAAACAATAAGAATTTATTTCGAGGTACAATCATTTTGTTACAGGCAACAACCCGTCGAGGATAAATCTAGATACATTTAAATATCTCCTCAGCCGTGATTACGTCTTATTAGTACAAAATTCTTCTCCTCCTTTCACACAGGCTCGTGCACAGACCGATTGCCATTTTTGTTGGACATTTTTCCGGCGTCGAGGCAGCCGGCTGTAGTGGTCCCACCAACTTTCCCTGAGTCTGGCTTGAAAGTCTGCATTTGTGTAGCGCCCATTCGCTGCCCGGTGCTGAAGCGTTCTGCTGCTAATGTACCGCTGACGTCACGCCAGGAATGAAGGAACTCAAACGCACAGCAAGACTCCACAAATTGCAAAACGATAATAGGTCACCTGGGTGAAAACTCCAATGCTAATTTTTTAATTTTTTTTAAAAATCCAAACACTTTTCCCGCCTCGCTTGAAGCAGGTGATATGTATTTGCTCCCCATCGGTGGCCCAAGGTGATTTCTTGGTCTAGAGAAAACTCAATCCCTGCGTAGGTGCGCTGGTCTCAGTGGAAGGGATTGGGTTCCCTGATGACAAGGTAGAGAAGGAACAGGGGTGATGGGGAGATTAGCCGCTGGTGGTTGAAACACTGTGGACCGTTCGTTCACCCTGATGTGGGGCGTCGTGGTACCACGGAGCACGGGGCCACAATGAACCTGGTAACAGACTGTACGTCCCGTGAACAAAGACGGTGTGGTGCGTGCATCTCTTCCAAAGTCACGTGCGGCACTATCTGAGGTGCATCACAAACTGCTTAGCTGGAATCTGATTTAGCCGGAGTGGATGAGAGATGGCTGGCAACTAATTTTACTGCATGGATTGTGTTCCATTAGAGTCCAAGACTTCCACACAGCACAGAAACGGGACCTTCAGCCCATTCAGCACATTCATGCCGACCTTTCTGCCCATCTATACCAACCCCACTTGCCCGTGTTGGAACTGCATCCTTCTATGTCTTGCACACAGATGTTTACCCACAACACCACCGCCACCCAGGACTCTCCCACAGAGAGGCAGGCAATTGTCAGGCTACCCCTCTCCCTCTCCACTACATTCCAATCCACTGTTATCCCAGAAAGACATTTCAACAACGGTCATTTGCAATTAAATCCATGTAGATTTGTCACATTTTGTTCCGTCCATGCAGAGAAACCTTAAAAGATCCTATTTTATTCCAGCTTCAAGTTGTGTTTGCCAAATGAATAGCGGAGCCCGCAGGAGGACAATGAGAGATATGTCGAGTCCAGGTCCAGGAGGGAGCTGGTGGGATTGCGGTAGCTCGAAAGAAACTTGTGCTAATCTTTACAAGCCGTCAGATAAACAATATCTCAGGAGACCCTCGTGGGGAAGTTGCCAGAGTGTGCACACAGCCCAGAACTTCCAAGAACATACTTCACAACTTACGCCCATCGCCAGACACACACAAGTGTTGTAAATGGTGCAAACAGTTGGCTGGTTGTTAATTAAAACAAACATTTTAATAGATTGTTCTGTGTCCCTACTCTGAGAAAAAAAATCGAAAGCGCTTACGACACAGCTGAAGGCGGATGAAGGAGGAGTGTGACACAAACACACAGAGCATCAGGGGACTGGTTTTGTCAGTTCCAGCTCCCTCTTGCCTCTGTCACTGATAGCGACACAGACAGATGCAGTACAGAAGCAGGCCCTTTAGCCCACTGGGTCCGTGCCAATTATTAAGCAGCCATTCCCTCCGATCCTACATTAGCCTTTAACTCTCATCAACTCCGAGTAGATTTAGGCAGCACATTTAGGCACCGACCCACATCTCTTCTGGGAGAACAGGTAGCAGGCCCCAAAGTTGCTTTCACTGCCTTTGTTTGGCTGTGCGCTCATGATCTTAACTTGCCCTGGGGAGGGTTTGGCGAGGGAGGCGGGAAAGAGGAGCAAGACTCAAGAGCATCCTGAAGTGAATATCCCATTGCATGATAACCTAGCGGTAGAAGTTTATTCATGTCCTTCCTCGGGGGTGGACTGTTCTGTAAACTATTAACAATAGATAGGAATAGAACTTTTTTGAGCAAAATAACAAAACTGTGAGTAAAATACAAGATGTAAAACCTCAGGAGTGGGAGGCTACGTCAGGCGGCAACAGCTTGATCAGGTCCTCCAGCTTCATGGCTGTCTTCAGGTCGCCCTGGAGGCGGATCTTGCCGCTCATGTAGGCAGAGAAAGGCTTTGTCGCTCCCGTCAGCAGAGACAGCATGGTCTTCTCCGTCACTTCCATAGTCACGTCAGGTTCTCTCTTGGGCAGTCCGTAACCTGCGTAGCCTGTATCTGAAAGTGAGCGGTGGTAGGTCAATAGACAATAGATAATAGACAATAGGTTTATTCACAAAATGCTGGAGTAACTCAGCAGGTCAGGCAGCATCTCGGGAGAGAAGGAATGAGAGAGGTGACGTCACCCATTCCTTCTTTCCCGAGATGCTGCCTGACCTGCTGAGTTACTCCAGCATTTTGTGAATAAATCGATTTGTACCAGCATCTGCAGTTATTCTCTTATAATAGACAATAGGTGCAGGAGGAGGCTATTCGGCCCTTCGAGCCAGCACCGCCATTCAATGTGATCATGGCTGATCATTCTAAATCAGTACCTAAGGTCAGGGACGGCCGGCAAAGTACCTTACTGTGGAAACAAGGAATTTGTAGTACTAACACTCTGCAGTGTATACAGTAAAACCTGACTCACCTCGACTCAGGTCCAGGTGATACAGATTCCGACTTCCATCCTTTAGGGTGACAATGAACAGGTAGCTGGCCCCAAACTGCTTCACCAGTTCTTCAGTGAGGAGACTCTGCACTTTGGAGAGCACCCAGCCCGGACTGAACCTGTCATCCTCAGGCTCCTCATACGCTGACCCTTTGCTCGGCATCCGACCATTCTCTGGAAGGAAGGTAAATAATTTATCAAGGCAGTCAATGGAATTTGTAGGTATTCCTTGTTTTGTTGTCTACTGCCGGACCCTGACGTGAGAGGACGCTGGCGTTGTTTATTCGCCGCTTCTCCGTTAGGATAGTTTGTCTGTTTGTTTTTATGTTATGTCAATAGTCAATAGTCGTTTATTTGTTACATACACATAAATGATTGTTTATGTAAAGCGCTTTGAGCTTCTGGAAAGGCGCTTTATAAAATAAATGCTTATTATTATTATTATATTATTATTATATTATTATTATATTATTATTATTATTATTATTATTATTATTATTATTATTATTATTATTATTATTATTATTATTATTATTATTATTATTATTATTATATTATTATATTATTATTATATTATTATTTTATTATTATTATTATTATTATTATTATTATTATTATTATTATTATTATTATTATTATTATTATTATTATATTATTTCCAAAAATTTGCTCACCCGACTACTGTAGGTATCCGATCGTAAACAAACTCATCCGTGCCTCTGCAACCTTGGTGCTATCAAACCCTTCTCTTCCATCCTCCCTGACCCACTCTGCTCCCAGGTTAGTAGTTCCCCAATTCAAAACACATTCAGGCTTGCACAGGAGAGGCACTAGAAAGAGAGGACAAGAGAGAGAGGACCAGAGAGAGAGAGAGGACAAGAGAGAGAGAGGACAAGAGAGAGAGAGAGAGAGAGGACGAGAGAGAGAGAGAGAGAGAGAGAGAGAGAGAGAGGACAAGAGAGAGAGGACAAGAGAGAGGAGAGAGAGGATGAGAGAGAGAGAGAGAGGACGAGAGAGAGAGAGAGAGAGAGGACGAGAGAGAGAGAGAGAGAGGACGAGAGAGAGAGGAGAGAGAGAGACAGAGAGAGCGAGCGAGAGACACAGAGAGAGCGAGAGAGGGTTAGGTTCCCGTCAGCAGCGTGTTGCAGTGCAAGGTCTGCACCTTCCTCTGGTGGGTTTGGGGTGCTAAGACATCTTCAGTAAACTGTGGAGATGATCACCCAGCCTAGTGAGTGCTGATGTTGCAGGTGTGAGATCCAGTGCCTGCAGGAATGGAACTTGAGGGAAGTGTATTTTTACCGGGCGTTTTTCCAAATGTCCCCAAGTGTTAGAGGAGCACCCCCCCCCCCACCTCTCTCTGCGCTAACCTTCAGTCTCGCTTAGCGTGGAGGCTTGCTGAAGTGATGTCGTTGAGGAGCTACTACTGCGAGTGTCGTGCTGAGCTTGACTCTGGAGGGGAGTAAGAAGCCCCTTTGCTCGACTGCTGGCTGGAGCACTGTACAGGTTGTGAAGATCTTCGCTGTGAATGACCACAGTTACATGGTCCACTTGCACACCCCACGATTTGGTCTTCTGGTTCATCTCCAACTACAGGTTGAAAGAGCAAAAACACATGCATTATTCCACAGAGGCTTTCTGTTCTGGGATAGAGATTTTGAAAATAAACAGGGAGACCTGTTTGGATGATGCAAATCCACCCTCCTTCATTCCTCACCTACTGCAAGAAGACGAATGGTCTGCTTGCCTTCATTGGTTGGGACATTGTATAACAGTCAGGAGGTCATACTGCACCTTCACATGACTTTTATGAGGCTGTTTAAATGTGCCTAAATGTAGTATAGATCCACCACCAATTTTCTAGTACGGTGGCGCAGCGGTAGAATTGCAGCCTTGCAGCGTGAGACCCGGGTTCGATGTCGACTACGGGCGCTGTCTGCACGGAGTTTGTACGTTCTCCCCGTGACATGTGTGGGTTTTCTCCGAGATCTTCGGTTTCCTCCTGCACTCCAAAGACGCACAGGTTTGTAGGTCAACTGGCTTGGTATAAATGTAAACTTGTCCTTAATTTGTGTTGGATAGTGTTAGTGTGCGGGGATCGCTGGTCGATGGGCTGGAGAGCCTGTTGGGTGGGCCGGAGAGCCTGTTGGGTGACCGGAGAGCCTGTTGGGTGGGCCGGAGAGCCTGTTGGGTGGGCCGGAGAGCCTGTTTCCCGCTGTATCTCTAAACTAAACAAGAGGTCCGGCACATCCTTTAAATCCTTTAATCGGAACAAAATTATCAGAGGGCACACCCCCCCCCCCCCCAAGAAAACGTGGTTGTAGGCCAGGTGAGGTGACTAATCTCAACCTCGTTGGGACTTCCGCAGCTGATCGGCGGGTCGAATTTGCCCCCTGCTGACGGGCCTTAGGAACTCGGGCCCAGCCAGAGCTGGCTGATCCCTTCCCAGGCAGACCTCCGAGGCCGACTTTGCGGCTGGTATCTCGGCCACCCCCCTGGCCTCCCAGGTGGACACCCTACCGCATTGTTGGCAGATTTGGCAACAGTTGAAGAAATTGCAGAGAGTTGTGGATGTATCCCAGACCATCACGCAAATAAACCTCCCTTCCATTGACTCCGTCTGCACTTCACACTGCCCTGGCAAGGCCACTAGCATGATCAAGGACTAGTCACACCCTGGACCCTCCCTCTTCTCCCATCAGGCAAGCGGTACAGAAGTTTGAAACTGCACACCTCCAGATTCAGGGACAGTTTCTTCCCAGATGTTATCAGATCTGACTGTCCTCTAGAGAGCGGTACTGACCTCCCATCTATCTCATTGGAGACCCTCAGACTATCTTTAATCGGACTTTACCTTGCACTAAACGTTATTCCCTTTATCTGCACACCGTGGATGGCCTGATCATAATCATGTGTAGCCTTTTCACTGACCGGATAGCACGCAACAAAAAGCTTTTCAACCTACCTCGGTACGAGACAGTAATAGACTAAACAATCAGAGACAGTAAGCCACGCGAACTGTGCCCTGGCACCAGTGTTCACTGGACATGTCAAGATATAGGTTTAAATAAAAAGAGATCCTCACCGATAACCGCTGTTCAAATTTTTTCTTATTCTTCTTGATTTTGGCCAGAGTTCTCTTGAACAGGAGGTTGATCAACGCAGACTTGGCAGTGAGTCCCAGCGCATGCCAGACATCTTCCGTAGCTGTCACGAAAAGGATTGGATCCAAGATGTGGTAGTTGACATCGGCACCGACAATGACCTGAGCTCCATCTTTACAAGATGCCTATAGAACAGAGGTGAGAGGCTACTCATTTTACTGAGGAATGCGCTGCGAGATTAGACCATGGCTTTTTTTTTCCTGGCTCTTTCAGGTAACATGATGAATAAAATTAAGAAAATACAATGTAGAAACCGCTCATGCTGGTCACAATGCGTAGGAAGGAACTGCAGATGCTGGTTTAAACCGAAGAAAAGGAATGGGTGACGTTTCGGGTCGAGACCCTTCTTCAGACTGGCCCAAAACGTCACCCATTCCTACTCTCCAGAGACGCTGCCTGTTCCACTGAGTCACTCCAGCTTTTTGTGTCTATGTTCATGCTGGTTACAATTTCAGTTTCTAATTTAATGATGACCGGCAACTCAGCGCTAGTAATGCCAGTGAACACCAAAGGCAGGTGATTGAACACTCTTATAGAAACAAGGAACTGCAAATGCTGGTTTATAACTAAAAACACACAGTGCTGGAGTAACTCAGCATCTCTGGAGAACATGGATGGGTGACGTTTTGGGTTGTGATCCTGCTTCACCTCGACCCATATTTTCCAGAGATGCTGCCTGACTCGCTGAGTTATTCCAGCACTTTGTGGGGTTTTTTTAAGAAACCACAATACCTTTTTTTTAAATGAGCTTATCTTTCTTAGAAAGACATGGTACCCACGTCTGAAATACAGCCACACAGTGGTTACATTTTCGATGGGACCTCGCCTGAAAGCTCATCAATCGGTGGGACCAGGAACCTTTATCTGAAGGTTCGAATGACGTAACCGGGAGGGAGCTGGAGACGTCAGACGTGAGGAGCATGAGCCGGTAGGAGGGTAAACCGGGATAATACCTCACGGTGGGAGGGTGAACTGGGTAAACGCCTCCAGTGCCTTTAAGGTCGACTGCAGGAGGTGCCCCCCGGAACACAAGTGTGGTCAGGCGAGGAGAGGAGAGAGACGTTGGTTTGTGGGAACCGCTCCAGTACATCGAGCAAGCAGGCCGACCGGACTTTGGACTTTGAATAACACCCCCAAAAAATGTCCCCAGCGCCCGCATGTGCAATATATGCAAAAAGAATTTCATTGTGTAGTTGCATTTGTGACAAATAAAGCATTATTGAACTATTGAAATTTCCGTACTAATAATCCCTAGAGACAATTTCAAATCATACCCTGCCTGTTAAAGGATTTCTATTCAATTAATCGAGTTTAGAATTGAAAAAAAATGCTGTACTGTTGTTAAAAACCCATGTGCATTGGTCACGCCGTCCAGGGAAGGAAATCTTTTATCCTTTCCTCAGATCAGGCCGACAGGTAACTCCAGACCTACAAAAATGTGGTTGTTTCATAATGGACTTTTGTCCTCCAGGGATGGGTATGAAATGCTAACTTTGCTGCCAACGCTCAATAGACAATAGGTGCAGGAGGAGGCCATTCGGCCCTTCGAGCCAGCACCACCGTTCAATGTGATCATGGCTGATCATTCTCAATCAATACCCCGTTCCTGCCTTCTCCCCATACCCCCTGACTCCGCTATCCTTAAGAGCTCTATCTAGCTCTCTCTTGAATGCATTCAGAGAATTGGCCTCCACTGCCTTCTGAGGCAGAGAATTCCACAGATTCACAACTCTCTGACTGAAAAGGTTTTTCCTCATCTCAGTTCTAAATGGCCTACCCCTTATTCTTAAACTGTGGCCCCTTGTTCTGGACTCCCCCAACATTGGGAACATGTTTCCTGCCTCTAACGTGTCCAACCCCTTAATAATCTTATACGTTTCGATAAGATCTCCTCTCATCCTTCTCAAACTGTGAAAATGATTCATTCTATCGCATTTACTCCAAAATGGAAGATATCTGCCTCATGCTTAAAGGAGATAAGCGATCCTTCCACAAGCTCAACGTACCTGCAGTTTTAAACTGCCATCTGCGTATGAACTCAGACGTTTTATCTTTAACAGCAGCCCGATTGTGAAAGTTTCATATTGGCAGAGCACGTGCTGTGTTATAATGTGTAGGAAAGAACTGCAGATACTGGTTTGAATCGAAGGTGGGCACAAAATGCTGGAGTAATTCAGCGAGTCAGGCAGCATCTCTGGTCGCTGAGTTACTCTAGCATTTTGTGTCTACCTGTGTTATAATCTTCTTTTTCATATACAAAACACACGTTCTCCAGGTGTACACCAAAATATATTGCCTAGTTCTAAAACCCACTTATGGGACTCCAGAACCAAGTTTGCTTTTCAGCACCAGAGACCCTAGATCGATCCTGGCTACGGATGCTGTCTGACGGAGTTCGTATTTTCTCCCTGTTTTCTCCGGGTGCTCCGGTTTCCTCCCACACTCCCAAAGACATGCAGATTTGTAGGTTAACTGGCTTCTGTAAATTATAAATTGTCTCTAGTGTGTCGGATAGTACTAGTGTACGGGGTGATTGCTGGTCAGTGCGGACTCGGTGGGCTGAAGGGCTTGTTTCAACGCTGTATCTCTAAAGTAAAGCATTTAAAACAAAACCATGATGACTGTTACTTTTTACCACTGTTTACTGATGATTCAAATTCTGTACTGATCGTCGTAAATCCTGAGATTTATACCGATTTTTCTGGGATTTCTAATCCTTCTCACACTGGTTTCTGTTTACAATTAAGAACACTTCCAAGCCAAGAGTAGTTTGACAGGGTCGTGCTTTACAATTGCTTGGTGCTGAATACAAGGTGCCCACAATGTAAAGCTAGGTGCAATGTTCCTAAAGACATTGATTCCTAAAGACTCCTGTCCCTAAAGGGTGGAATAAAACTAGTGTACGAGTCTGAAGAGCGATCTCGACCCGAAACGTCACCCATTCCTTCTATCCAGAGATGCTGCCTGTGTTACTCCTGCATTTTGTGTCTACCTTCGATCCTAAAGACATTGATGGGGATGAAGCTAGGATTTGCTAAAGCGAAGATTTAGGAGGACAGAAAGCAACTGGTTTTAATCTTGAGCAATCCTCATGTGATTTTGTTTTGCTAAAAAGCACAGAAGCAACTCTTCTAGAAGTCTGGGTCCAGAAGGGAACCTACCTCAAACAGTGCAACCGTGAAAGTCTTGAAGCCGATATCAACTACCTGCCACTGATCAATGAAAGGCAGCAAGAGGATGATTCCAGAGCCTTTGCTGCCAATAATTCGTCCCAAACGGAAGACAACAAACCGCTCTTGGTTCGGCACCATCTGCAGTGGTAAACAGAAGCAGCATTAGTCAAGAGTCAAGTGTTTATCACGAACGCTTAAGACACAGGAGCAGAATTAGGCCATTTAGCCCATTGAGACTGCTCCACTAATTATGGCTGATATTTTTTCCCCTTTTACCTCTATCCTCCTGCCTCCCTCCCCCCCCCATAACCTTTGATCCCCCTACTAATCAAGAACCTATCAATCTCAGTTTAAAAATACCCAATGATTTGGCATCCCACCGCCATCTGTGGCCACGAATTCCACAGATTCACAGCCCACTGGCTAAAGAAATTCGTCCTCATCTCCATATTGTAGGCTCGTCTTTTTATTTCGAGGCTGTGCTCTCTGGTTTTGGTCTCTCCCACTATTGGAAACATCCTTTCCACATCCATTCTATCCATTCCGTTTAATTGTCAAGTGTGCCAAAACGGATCAATGAAATTCTTACTTGCTTGTAGCAGCATAACTGGTTTCTAAACATGGTATTCAGTAGATGACATAATAAATCAAATTTAAAAATAGTTCAAAACATTTTTAAAATCCCCAATATTAGTGCAAAACAAAAAAGAAAGCCCAAGTCTCCAGCGGAAACCTCTCAGTTTCGATCAACAGTAAAGAATCAGACTTTGGGGCAGAGCATGCACAGCGATAGATTTACTACCTGACAGCACCAGAGACCCAGGTTTGATTCTGATTACCGGTGCTTTCTGGATGGAGTTTTTACGTTCTCCCTGCGACCGCCTAGGTTTTCTCCGGATGCTCTGGTTTGCTCCCACATTCCAAAGCCGTGCTGGTTTGTAGGTTAATTGGCCTGTTAATTGTCCCTAGGGTGTAGCATAGAACTAGTGTACGGGTGACCACTGGTCGGCGTGGACTTTATTTTTTTTTCGTTTAGTTTAGAGATACAGTGTGGAAATAAGCCCTTCGGCCCACCAAGTCCGCACTGACCCGCGATCCCCGCACATGTAACACTATCCTACACACACTCGGGACAATTTACCAAGCCAATTTACCTACATGCCTGTATGTCTTTGGAGTGTGGGACGAAACCGAAGATCTCTGAGAAAACCCACACGGTCACGGGGAGAATGTACAAACTCCATGCAGACAGCACCCGCAGTCGGGATCAAACACGGGTCTCCAGCACTGCACGCGCTGTAAGGGAACAACTCTACCGCTGCGCCACCGTACCACATCAACTTGGTGGGTCGAAGGAACTGTTTGCACTTTGTATCTCTAAACTAAGCAATACCAGCAAGAAATACAACAATGTCAGGTACCCAAATATTCAAAGCAGACTTGGACTCTGTAACCATCAGTCATTTGTGGTTCTCTAACAGCCATCTTAGTATGAATCAAATCCCATTGAATGCAACTGATGTTTATCCTGCGCATTAGGGTCCACTTTATGTCCACAGCTCCTTGTGTTTGTCCAAGGCTTATTGCAAAACCCAAGCGCATATTATAAGACAGTCAACACTGAGAAAATGCTGCACTGACATCCAGAAAAGAATGACTTCATCTTCGTGTTCCAGCAGTTTCGTTTGAAGTTAAAAATTCCACAGGTCTATTCAGAGCAGGGAGTTATCCAGGCCAATTTTCCCTCCTTGGGTAACAGCATCAGTTTCAATTATCTCATTGCTTTCTGAGAGAGCTTCAGGCAGTATGCCACCTCCATATTGCTCATACTTCCTCTGTAATGTTGATTATGTGCAAGTCAACCATATGAAGTGATATGAAGAGATGAAAGGCCAAGATATGGAGTGGGTGCTGCCAGTAGTGGAAGAGTCTAGGACCAGAGAGCAGTCTCAGAATAAAAAGACGTGCCTTTTAGAATGGAGATGCGGGGGAATTTCTTTGGCCAGAGGAATTCATTGATACAGATACCTGTGGAGGCCACGGCATTGAGTATTTTTAAAGTGGGGATTAATAGTTTCTTGATTAGTAGAGGCAACAAACGTTATGGGGGAAGGCAGGAGAATGGGAAAAATAGATTAACCATGGTCAAATGGCAGGATAGACCCAATGACCCAAATGGCCTAATTCTGTTCCTATGCCTTGTGATAACAAGTCAATATACACGTTTTTTAAGTGTTCCGCCTTTTTATTTCAAGAAAGGAAAAGTTCAAAATCTAAAAGATGATGAAAACTGGTACATACCTTCAGGACAAACCATGCTGAGATTGGAAAAGTGATGATCACCAGAAGGATGCAGAGAATGGTCATAATCCAAATGCAAGTATACGATAAACAGCTCTGAGACTTTTCTGAAAAGAAAAAGCAAGCACATATAGTTTAAACAACCAAGACAGAATATGTCGGACACAAAATGCTGGAGCAATTCAGCGGGTCAGGCAGCATCTCTGGACAATGAATAGGTGACATTTAGGGTCAGGACCCTTCTTCACACTGATTATCCTGAAAGCAGGGTCCCGACCTAAAACATCACCTATCCATGTTCTCCACCGATGATGCCTGACCCGCTGAGTTACTCCAGCACTTTTTGTGTTCTTTTGAGTAAAACACCATCTGCAGTTCCTTGTTTCTACAGAATATATGAAAACAGATGCTTTTAATTGAAAACTTTTCCGGCACATACAACTATAATCTGCTGAATCTGAATGTACATGAAACAAACTGCAAGGTGCTCTTTGGATTGTTAGGATAATTGTTTCCAAAATACCAGAACAGAGGCAGGCATGCAGCCAAAACCCCTGTTCCGCCCTCTCTTTAATGGTTGATCTAAACCATAACCCAAGTAAATGATTTTGCTTATTATATCAATTGACACTTCAATAAAAACTGTTAACAAGTAGTACTGAGTATTTAGAATAATTAAATATGATTTCTTATTGCTTTGGTGCAACCACATAATTTGACCAGAATTGCTTTAGTGCATCATGGCCTCGGCTACACAAGTTGGAAGCGGGATCCTCAAAGGAATAGCAATTTTCTTTCGAGTAACTATCTCTGCAATAGAGGAGTACGTTAATTAATTTACATTTAGTTCAGAGATACAACATGGAAACAGGCCCTTCTGCCTAGCATTGTTCATGCTAGTTGTAGGTTATTCCACTTTTGTATTCTCTCCCTACACACTAGGGGCAATTTACAGGGGTCAATTAACCTACAAATCTGTACGTCTTTGGGATGTGGGGGGAAACCCATGGTCATAGGGAGAACGTGCAAAGTCCGCACAGACAGCATCAGAGGTCAGGATCGAACCCAGGTCTTTGGCGCTCTGAGGCAGTAACTCGACCAGCTGCGACACTGTGCCGCCCATGTTTTTTGACAACATACAAGACCTTTTGCGCATCACCTGTTTTTTCCTCGGATAAGCATGCATTTTTTCATAAAAGTTTAATTCTGCCAAGATTATCTTTACTACTCAGCCAGTCTCCCATTCACTACACAGATGAAGATGGACTGAAGCATAAATGTCACAAAATACTGTCAGCTGCAGATCCTTCCTGCTGATAATTTCGGACAAAGTTTCACTCAGCAACTTCATCTTCATTTTAAGGGGATAACTGAGAAAATTGATGAAGACTGAGCAGTGAATGTGCTTTACATGGAATGATATGGATAGGTGAAGTTTCTGCTCGGGACCCTCCTTTAGACTGGAGCCTCTCTTGTTGTAGATGGTCTTCAAATGACCTGCCACTTAGTTTAGAGATACAGCACGGAAACAGGCCCTTCAGCGCACCATGTCCGCACCAACCAGAGATCCCCGCACATTAGCATTATCCTACACACACCAGGGACAATTTTTAATTTATACAATTATACCAAGCCAATTAACCTACAAACCTGTACGTCTTTGGAATGTGGGAGGAAACCGAAGATCTTGGAAAAAATCCATGCAGGTCACGAGGAGAACGTACAAACTCCGTAGAAACAGCACCTGTAGTCAGGATCGAACCCGGGTATCTGCCACTGTAAGGCAGTAGCTCTACCCCTGCGCCACCGTGCCGCCTTATTAGCCTGAACGTTGTCCAGCTCTTGCGGCATGATGGCAGGGGCTGCTTCGTTTGCTGAGGAGTTGCAAACATCGAACGTTCTGGTATCCCCACGGCTGACCTTTACAATGGCAGGAAAGTGATTGTCGAAGCAGCAGAGGGCGACCGGATCCAGGACAATGTCCCGAGGAACACCGATGGTCGCGGCTTGGTGATGCGTACAGTTTTGGTCTCCTAATCTGAGGAAAGACATTCTTGCCACAGAGGGAGTACAGAGAAGGTTCACCAGGTTGATCCCTGGGATGGCAGGACTTTCATATGAAGAAAGCCTGGATAGACTCGGCTTGTACTCGCTGGAATTTAGAAGATTGAGGGGGGATCTTATAGAAACTTACAAAATTCTTAAGGGGTTGGACAGGCTAGATGCAGGAAGATTGTTCCCGATGTTGGGGAAGTCCAGAACAAGTGGTCACAGTTTAAGGATAAGGGGGAAGTCTTTTAGGACCGAGATGAGAACGGTTTTTTTCACACAGAGTGGTGAATCTGTGGAATTCTCTGCCACAGAAGGTAGTTGAGGCCAGTTCATTGGCTATATTTAAGAGGGAGTTAGATGTGGCCCTTGTGGCTAAAGGGATCAAGGGGTATGGAGAGAAGGCAGGTACAGGATACTGAGTTGGATGATCAGCCATGATCGTATTGAATGGCGGTGCAGGCTCGAAGGGCCGAATGGCCTACTCCTGCACCTATTTTCTATGTTTCTATGAGACGATTGACCTCCAATAAACTCAGCAACCTTTTTTTGTGAAGATACAAGAAACTGCAGCTGCTGCAACCTTGAGCAAAACACAAAGTGCTGGAGGAACTCAGCAGGTCAGGCAGTAAATGTAGGAAGAAACATGTGTAAGAAGATGCTGGTTTAAACTGAAGATAGACAAAAAATGCTGGAGTAACTCAGCAGGACAGGCAGCATCTCTGGAGAGAAGGAATGTGTGAATTTTCAGATCGAGACCCTTCATCAGACAGCATCTGTGGAAGGAATGTACAGACGACCTTTTGGGATGGGACCCCATCTTCGGGAAACATTTTGTGTACACGCTCTGATTTCAGCAGCAGAGTGCTTACCCTTCAAAGCCAATTGATCTTGTGTTGATGAAATAGTTAAATAATCTGAAGGCTTCTACTCAGCTGTGGTTGACAAGAAAATAACATCACATGCCCAGGCACAAGTGAGTCCCAGGGGCACAAAACCGTCCAGTAGCAACAACACTCATTCTGTTTGGCTTCAAAAACAAGGCCTATTCCTAATGACCTCCACAGATAAATAGTTTGCCACGGTATAACACAGTTGAGGCTGATTATTTCTCTACCAGTTTCTGATCAGAGCAAAGACAACAGAATGTGCAGTGTATTTATACACAAAAAAATGCTGGAGTAACTCTCCAGAGATGCTGCCTGTCCCACTGAGTTACTCCAGCATTTTGTGTCCATCTTCGGTGTAAACCAGCATCTGCAGTTCCTTCCTACACATGCAGCGTTTAATCCAGTGGCACAGGGCACTCTGCCAACAAGTGACCTGAGGGTGACAACTGTCTGAAGAGTCCTGACCCGCGACATCACCTCTGCTGCCTGACCTGCTGAGTTAATCCCCAAAATGCTGGAGTAACTCAGCAGGTCAGGCAGCATCTCAGGAGAGAAGGAAAGGGTGATGTTTCGGGTCAAGACCCTTCTTCAGACTGATGTCAGGGGGGCGGGACAAAGGAAGGATATAGGTGGAGACAGGAAGATAGAGGGAGAACTGGGAAGGGGGAGGGGAAGAGAGGGACAGGGGAACTATCTAAAGTTGGAGAAGTCAATGTTCATACCGCTGGGCTGCAAGCTGCCCAAGCTAAATATGAGGTGTTGTTCCTCCAATTTCCGGTGGGCCTCACTATGGCACTGGAGGAGGCCCATGGCAGAAAGGTCAGACTGGGAGTGGGAAGGGGAGTTGAAGTGCTCAGCCATCGGGAGATCAGGTTGGTTAAGGCGGACTGAGCGAAGGTGTTGAGCGAAACGATCGCCGAGCCTGCGTTTGGTTTCGCCGATGTAAAGAAGTTCCGAGTTAATCCAGTGCTTTGTGTTTTACTCAAGATTCCAGTATCTGCAGTTCCTTGTGTTTCCACACCAACCTCTGATATAACATGTCTTTCAGATAGGAAAAAAGTGCCAAAGCTGTTCACGATGGCGTTATCAAAATAAAATTAACAATAAGGCACACTAGATATTAGGGCAGTATTCAAAAGCTTGATCAAAGAGACAAGTTAAAGAGGAACCTGAGCCTGGAGGTGTTGACACAGATCGGCAAGGGTTTAAAGAAAGGATATAATTTTTCAAGTGTTGCATAATCAGGATCTTGTGCAAGTGAGCAAGCAAAGGAGTGTAGCAAAGGGAAACCGATTATGCCCGGATTAGACACATCTCTGGGGAAAAAAATACGCCTCTCTCAAAAAATATTTACATGTCATATTTTTATCTTGTCTGAAAACTGTTGCTGGGCTACAGAATACAGTGGAGTCCAATTCACTGGATGAATTTAAAAGAGAGTTAGATAGAGCCCTAGGGGCTAGCGGAATCAAGGGAGACAGGGAAAAGGCAGACACAGGTTACTGATTGAGGATGATCAGCCATGATCACAATGAATGGCGATGCTGGCTCGAAGGACCAAAAGGCCTCCCCTGCACATATTTTCTATGTTTTCTATGTAATACATTTGCAATTTAATTAAAGGGGCAAATTTAAATGTTAAAGAAAGTTAAGAACTTTTTAAATGGCTTATAATTTCCTAATAAAATCAAAATTTGTGTTAGACAATTATCATACATTGGTGTCAAGTTAGGAAAAGGGGACCTACAACGAGATCTGGGTGTCCTAGTGCATCGGTCGCTGAAAGGAAGCATGCAGGTACAGCAGGCAGTGAAGAAAGACAATGGAATGTTGGCCTTCATAACAAGAGGAGTTGAGTATAGGAGCAAAGAGGTCCTTCTGCAGCTGTACAGGGCCCTAGTGAGACCGCACCTGGAGTACTGTGTGCAGTTTTGGTCTCCAAATTTGAGGAAGGATATTCTTGCTATTGAGGGCGTGCAGAGTAGGTTTACTAGGTTAATTCCCGGAATGGCGGGACTGTCATATGTTGAAAGACTGGAGCGACTAGGCTTGTATACACTGGAATTTAGAAGGATGAATATATGAATATGAATATCGAAACGTATAAGATAATTATAGGATCATTCCGAGTCAGCATGGATTTACGAAGGGGAAATCATGCTTGACAAATCTACTGGAATTTTTTGAGGATGTAACTAGGAAAATTGACAGGGGAGTCAGTGGATGTGGTGTACCTCGACTTTCAGAAAGCCTTCGACAAGGTCCCACATAGGAGATTAGTGGGCAAAGTTAGGGCACATGGTATTGGGGGTAGGGTACTGACATGGATAGAAAATTGGTTGACAGACAGAAAGCAAAGAGTGGGGATAAATGGGTCTCTTTCGGAATGGGAGGCAGTGACCAGTGGGGTACCGCAAGGTTCGGTGCTGGGACCCCAGCTATTTACGATATACATTAATGACTTAGACGAAGGGATTAAAAGTACCATTAGCAAAGTTGCAGATGATACTAAACTGGGGGGTAGTGTGAATTGTGAGGAAGATGCAATAAGGCTGCAGGGTGACTTGGACAGGTTGTGTGAGTGGGCGGATACATGGCAGATGCAGTTTAATGTAGATAAGTGTGAGGTTATTCACTTTGGAAGTAAGAATAGAAAGGCAGATTATTATCTGAATGGTGTCAAGTTAGGAGGAGGGGGAGTTCAACGAGATCTGGGTGTCCTAGTGCATCAGTCAATGAAAGGAAGCATGCAGGTACAGCAGGCAGTGAAGAAAGCCAATGGAATGTTGGCCTTCATAACAAGAGGAGTTGAGTATAGGAGCAAAGAGGTCCTTCTACAGTTGTACCGGGCCCTGGTGAGACCGCACCTGGAGTACTGTGTGCAGTTTTGGTCTCCAAATTTGAGGAAGGATATTCTTGCTATGGAGGGCGTGCAGCGTAGGTTCACTAGGTTAATTCCCGGAATGGCGGGACTGTCGTATGTTGAAAGGCTGGAGCGATTGGGCTTGTATACACTGGAATTTAGAAGGATGAGGGGGGATCTTATTGAAACATATAAGATAATTAGGGGATTGGACACATTAGAGGCAGGAAACATGTTCCCAATGTTGAGGGAGTCCAGAACAAGGGGCCACAGTTTAAGAATAAGGGGTAGGCCATTTAGAACGGAGATGAGGAAGAACTTTTTCAGTCAGAGAGTGGTGAAGGTGTGGAATTCTCTGCCTCAGAAGGCAGTGGAGGCCAGTTCGTTGGATGCTTTCAAGAGAGAGCTGGATCGAGCACGGTAGCGCAGCGGTAGAGTAGCTGCTTTACAGCGAATGCAGCGCCGGAGACTCAGGTTCGATCCTGACTACGGGTGCTGCACTGTAAGGAGCTTGTACGTTCTCCCCGTGACCTGCGTGGGTTTTCTCCGAGATCTTCGGTTTCCTCCCACACTCCAAAGACGTACAGGTTTGTAGGTTAATTGGCTGGGTAAATGTAAAAATTGTCCCTAGTGGGTGTAGGATAGTGTTAATGTACGGGGATCGCTGGGCGGCACGGACATGGAGGGCCGAAAAGGCCTGTTTCCGGCTGTATATATATGATATGATATGAGGAAAAACTTTTTCAGTCAGAGAGTTGTGCATCTGTGGAATTCTGTGCCTTAGAAGGCAGTGGAGGCCAATTCTCTGAATGCATTAAAGAGAGAGCTAGATAGCGCTATAAGGATAGCGGAGTCAGAGGTATAGGGAGAAGGCAGGAACGGGGTACTGATTGAGAATGATCAGCCATGATCACATTGAATGGCGGTGCTGGCTCGAAGGGCCGAATGGCCTCCTCCTGCACCTATTGTCTATTGTCTATTGACTAAAGCTGCTTTGTTGTTTTATTAAAGGCAGAAGACAAGCTGATGATTCCAGTAGACAGTTCCCCGAATACGTAATAATTGTTCCCTAGAACTACCTGTAAGACGATTTCTCTAACAAATACTTGCTGTATTTAGTTCACCTCATTCAATAATGACCTTTGCACTCCCATAATTGGTTTAGCATGACTGGTTAGCACACAATGAAACCCTCAGTACATGTGACAATAAACAAAACTAACTAATAATTAATACAACATATGCCATATCCAATCATTATTGAGTACCGAGAAGCATTTTATTATTATTATTATTATACTATCTTGAAAAAATGCTTTAAATATGCCTGGGAGAGTAAAGTCTGATTTTGTACATCGGGTAATTGGTCACCCATGGCCCTGTAGAGGTTGGATGGTTTTATATGTTTCACACTCCAGACCCTTTGCTTCGATCGAACAGAAACCCTGATCTTCCCACCACGATCAGAGAATTGAACTCCGGTGCCTGGGACTGCATGCTTGGATGTGCTGCCCTGACACTGTGGATGCCTGGGACACACGCCTGACACAATTGCACCCCTGCGTCAGGCCACAACATCCCTGGTATTCTGGACTTTCTCCCAATAGTCGAGAGTACCTGAGAATCCAGGTCACTGGGTAATCCCATTCCACAGGCACACCTGGTCAGCCCTTCCCCGGATATACTCGTGTACATAGGTCACCCACACCTGAGTCAACTCTTCCCCAGGCTCACTGGTCAGTCTTCCCTGGAACACCTGGATTACCCACCATGTGTACGCGGATTACTCCTTCTCTAGGGTCACCTGTGGATAGTTGGATCTCTCCTTCCCCAGATACGTGGGTCAATCTTCCCTGGGCACACGCCTGGGTCGAGTTTTCCCGGGCACATCTGGGTACAGGTACCACCTCTCCCCCTCACACCTGGACACCGAGACTCTCTCTGTTCCCCCCACCCCTGGACCCCTCTACCTCCACCCCAGGGCTCCTGGATCTCTCTTCCCCTCACACCTGGACACCGAGACCACCCTCCCCCTCTCCTCACCCTACTCTGGGGGGATTCTCTCTCTCCCTGATAAGAGATCTCCATCATCTCTACCCCCGATCTCCTTCTCTCCCTCAACCCCACCCCCTCCCCCACACCTGGGCACAGAGACACCTTTCCCCCTCACATCTGGGCCACTCTCCTCCCCCCACACCTGGACACCGAGACCCCTCTCTCCTCCCCCCACACCTGGACACCGAGACCCCTCTCTCCTCCTCCAACCAGCCCCTTCTCTCCCCCACCCCCTCCCCCCCTCCCTCCACCCCAGGGCTCCTGGACCCCACTTCCCCTCATACCTGGGGAACGAAACCACTCTCACCTCACCCCCGATACCCTTCTCTTCCCCCCTGATACCATTCTCTTCCCCCCTGATACCCTTCTCTTCCCCCCCCACCGGACACCTCTCCCCCACACTTGGGCACCGAGACCCCCCCTACCCCCCTCACACCCCTACCACTCTCACACCTGGGCGCCAAGGCACCTTTCCCTCTCATACCTGGGCATCGGCCCCTCTACCCCTCTCACACCTAGACACCGAGACCCCTTTCCCTCTCACACCTGGGCACCAAGACACCTTTCCCTCTCACACCTGGGCACTGAGACCCCTCTCACACCTGGGCAGAGACCCCCCCCCACCCCTCTCACACCTGGGCCCCTCTTCTCCACACCTGGGCACCGAGACTCCTACCCCCTCACACCTGGGGTGCATCTCTCCCCCACACCTGGGCACGAGACTCTACCCCTCACACCTGTGCCCCCCCCCCCCACACACCTGGGCACGAGACCCCCTCTACCCCTCACACCTGGGGGGCATCTCTCCCCCACACCTGTGCCCCTCACACCTGTGCCCCCCCCCTCACACCTGTGCCCCTCCCCCCCTCACACCTGTGCCCCTCACACCTGTGCCCCTGCCCCCCTCACACCTGTGCCCCTCCCCCCCCTCACACCTGTGCCCCTCCCCCCTCACACCTGTGCCCCTCCCCCCCTCACACCTGTGCCCCTCCCCCCTCACACCTGTGCCCCTCCCACCTGTGCCCCTCCCCCCCTCACACCTGTGCCCCTCCCCCCTCACACCTGTGCCCCTCCCCCCCTCACACCTGTGCCCCTCTCCCCCCTCCCCCTCACACCTGTGCCCCTCTCCCCCTCCCCCTCACACCTGTGCCCCTCTCCCCCCCCCCCTCCCCCTCACACCTGTGCCCCTCTCCCCCCCCCCTCCCCCCTGGGCACCGAGACCCCCCTTCCCCAGTCGCGGCCTCACCGTCAGTCGGCCCCTGCAGCAACGCGGCCTCGACTCCGTCGTCGTCGTAGTCGTCGTGAGCGTGCGAGTCGCACATGCCGCCGCCGCCGCCGCGGTGGGGCTGGGGTTGGGGCTGGGGTTGGGGCTAGGCCCAGGCCCAGGCCCGCGCCCGGGGCCGGCGTTCAGCCCATCGCCGCGCTCGGCGCCGCCGCCTCCTCCTCCCCCACATTGTGACCCGCGTCGTCGCCGCCGTCACCATCGTGATGCCCAACCGCCGCCCAGAGACCCCCCCTCCCCCCCCCCCCCACACCACCACCACAGCGCCGCCCGCAGGCCGGGAGGATAGAAACATAGACAATAGGTGCAGGAGTAGGCCATTCGGCCCTTCGAGCCCATTCAATATGATCATGGCTGATCATCCAACTCAGTATCCCGTACCTGCCTTCTCTCCATACCCCCTGATCCCTTTAGCCACAAGGGCCACATCTAACTCCCTCTTAAATATAGCCAATGAACTGGCCTCAACTACCTTCTGTGGCAGAGAATTCCACAGACTCACCACTCTCTGTGTGAAGAAATGTTTTCTCATCTCGGTCCTAAAAGACTTCCCCCTTATCCTTAAACTGTGACCCCTTGTTCTGGACTCCCCCAACATCGGGAACAATCTTCCCGCATCTAGCCTGTCCAACCCCTTAAGAATTTTATATGTTTCTATAAGATCCCCCCCCTCAATCTTCTAAATTCCAGCGAGTACAAGCCGAGCCTATCCAGTCTTTCTTCATATGAAAGTCCTGCCATCCCAGGTGGAGCACCTCAACTGGTCCCTCAGCCCACAACGTTTGTGCCCAGCATAACGCCTCGATAAACTAATCACATCTGCCTACACATAATCCATATCCCTTCGTATCTAATGTGTAGGAAGGAACTAGACATGCTGGTTGACACCCAAAGATAGACACAAAATGAAACATAGAAAATAGGTGCCTGAGGAGGCCATATGGCCATTCGAGCCAGCACCGCCATTCATTGTGATCATGGCTGATCATCCAGTCAGTAACCTGTGCCTGCCTTCTCCCCATATCCCTTGATTCAATAGCTCTATCTAACTCTCTTTTAAATTCCTAAAAGACTTCCCCCTTCTCCTTAAGCTGTGACCCCTTGTTCTGGACTTCCCCAACATCGGGAACAATCTTCCTGCATCTAGCCTGTCCAACCCCTTAAGAATTTTATATGTTTCTATAAGATCCCCCCCCTCAATCTTCTAAATTCCAGCGAGTACAAGCCCAGTCTATCCAGTCTTTCTTCATATGAAAGTCCTGCCATCCCAGGATGCCCCTGCACCCCCGCCACCACTCGGCCCATCGCCTTATGGTCACCTTGCGCAGGAAAATAACTGGTTCAAATTGAAGGGAGACACGAAATGCTGGAGTAACTCAGCAGGTCAGGCAGCATCTCAGGAGAGAAGGAATGGGTGACGTTTCGGGTCGAGACCCTTCTTCAGACTCACTTTATAGTCACCTGTACCAATTAAGGTAGTGACACTCGAATCACCACACAGCCATACTAAAAAAGCAACAATAGACAATAGGTGCAGGAGGAGGCCATTTGGCCCTTCAAGCCAGCAACCGCCATTCAATGTGATCATGGCTGATCATTCTTAATCAGTACTCCATTCCTGCCTTCTCCCCATACCCCCTGACTCCGCAAATCCTCAAGACCTCTATCTAGCTCTCTCTTGAATGCTTTCAGAGAATTGGCCTCCACTGCCTTCTGAGGCAGTGAATTCCAGAGATTTTTCAAAAGTTTTTCCTCATCTCCGTTCTAAATGGCCTACCCCTTATTCTTAAACTGTGGCCCCTGGTTCTGGACTCCCCCAACATTGGGAACATGTTTCCTGCCTCTAACGGGTCCAACCCCTTAATAATCTTATATGTTTCGATAAGATCCCCTCTCATCCTTCTAAATTCCAGTGTATACCAGCCTAGCCGCTCCAGTCTTTCAACATATGACAGTCCCGCCATTCCGGGAAGACACGCAAGAACAAGACTGAACTTTATTGCTTTCCATCACAGTGAGGAATGTGGAATCCACTGTGATGGATGTTTATGTTAACGGTCGTGTATCTTGCTGCTTTTCACTTAGTAGGCTGTATGGCAACTCAAATTTCACTGTACCTTATTTGGTACATGTGACTATAAACTGAACTTGAAACCTTTGAACTACATAAAAGTGAACATAAACATCCACCACAGTGAATTCCCCACATTCCTCACTTTGATGAAAGGCATCTTCCTCTTTTTCAGGCATCATCCGCAATCGGGGCGATCGAAGCTCCCGCAGCCGGCGATCAAAACTCCCCTGATCAGGGCATTCGAAGCTCCTTGGAGCTCCCGAAGTCAGTCACCAACCAGGGACCGCGAGCTCCACGATGTTATGTGAGATAATCACATCTCTCAATCTTTGCTGCCCCCATCTTCTTTGATAAATTACCCACTGCGTGTATGGTAAACATCTATACCGAAAGGTACAAGGCTTCACAGGAAAATATAGTCAAATCTCATTGGGTCAAAAGTTATCCCAGGCACTTAAAAGTTTGCCAAAATCTTTTACCAATTGAGCGCATCAGTGCATTTATCAGTGGAGGAGGTTAAAGAGCACAATGAGCTTTGGGAACGTTCATCTTTATGTGAAAGTCACCATGCTTTTGAGAAAACAAGTTAAGCAAACACAAACACCAATTTGCTCAAACCCATCTTTCCTTTCTTAATGCCAATGGCTTTGCTTTGCCTTGCCTTCACAACACTTGGTGTTCAAGATTTGTTTTAATCTGTCAAGTATACATTCATTGAATTATCAATTGCTTTTAATGTACGTTTTCCTTTCCACGAAAAAGACATTCTTTATTTTAATCTGTGCAAGTAATCCAGCATTTTTTCCCCACTGGATTATCAATCACATTGATCCCAGTCTTTTGGTAAGAACTCAGGAAAGTAATTGAACATACCTTTGGTTACAGTACAGGTGATTATTCCATGTCAACATACACCAAACTACAGTGATCACAAATCAACACTTAAATGAAACCAAAAAGTTAAATAGCAAAATACAAACTTTCTGACATTACTTTCTTCCCCACTTCAAATTTTATCAAATCCTTATCAGTTTATCAGATCCTTGGCATGAATGTGGAGGAAGTGATAATTATTTAATAAATCAGATTTAGAACCTAAATACATGGATATTAAAGAGTTAGTTTCTACAACTAAAAATGTAAACAAGTTTGATCCCACTCTTTAGAGATACAGAGCTCTCTAAGGAAACAGGCCCTTCAGCACACCGAGACCGTGCCGACCAGCAATCCCAACATATTAACACTATCCTACACACACTAGGGACAAGTTTTACATTTACCAAGCCAATTAACCTAACCGTATGACGAGTGTGGGAGAGCAAAGATCTCGGAGAAAACCCACGGGGAGAACGTACAAACTCCGTACAGACACCAACCATAGTCGGGAATGAACCCGGGCCTCCGGCGCTGCAAGTGCTGTAAGGCAACGAATCTACCGCTGCGCCACCGTGCCTCTTTAAATAATTATATTGTTCATTCTGCAGTTGTGGGAATCTCTGGCAAAATTGTATTTCTAATCTGCTCAGAGTTCTTATAGCAAAACCAGAATGGTGTACCTGGTGACCACACTGATCTGGATCTGAACTCGCAGACTGCATCTAGGGAGACACAAGAGACGGCAGATGCTGGACACAAAGTGCTGGAGGAACTCAGCAAGTCAAGCAGCATCTGAGGAGAGAATGGGCCGATTACCTTTCAAGTTGGGACCCCTCTTTAGACTGATTATGGCAGGAGAGAAAAAGTTGGAAAGGACATTCAGGGTGACATTCAGGTTTCACTTGCACTTTGAAAGGAAAAAATGATAGCTTCATGGTCATTAAATGATGGCAGCTTTTAATCTACAAATCATTCACACTTTGTCGGGATTATTCTTAATACCGTTGACAATTCATTCACTTTAACAACTACCTACATGTGGCTGCAGCATATGTTGTCTTTTTCTCTCCCGCTCACCCATAGAACAGCATCAATCGTCTTTTCATTTGGCACCAACAAATCTCGTGAGCAGCAGGAATAATCAATTATTAACCAAGCAAATGTGTTGGCCACTGAACAACTGAACGCCAAGCTCAATGCACACGGATTGATGGGATGCCCTCCAGCATATCGCACACCTGTGCCAATAAGTTGGCACACCTGTGCCAATAACCTACAGGTATGTAGGTTAATTGGCTGGGTAAATGTAAAAACACAAAAAAATTGTCCCTAGTGGGTGTAGGATAATGTTAATGTACGGGGATCGCTGGGCGGCACGGATTTGGTGGGCCGAAAAAAGGCCTGTTTCCGGCTGTATATATATGATAGATGATATGATAAGTTCCTGCAAAGAAGCGGAATGTATCAACCAAATAGATTCTAGAATTTGGGATCTTGGTTCCGTTTGCCAGTAGGGACCCAAAACTCAGGGCCCTGATAACAGCATTTATGGGTGACTGGCCTGTGTTTTCAAGACTCTGTGATGGTCCCTCCAAGATGAGCTCCTTCCCAAAAGTACTGGACACCGCATTTCCACTTAACGTTCTAACAAAAGACCATTAACCCGAAAATTAACTGTTTCTCTCTCTACAGATACTTCCTGACCTGCTTAGTATCCCACGGATTATTTTTGTTCATGTAACATTTCATAAAACTCAGTCTTCTTTGGGTTCCCTCACACATTTGTTATAACTAATTTAGCAGCATCAACTCACTCAAAACAAGACTCTTACACCAAATTAAATCAAATTAAATAGAAACAGTCGTTAGTGGAAGACACAAGAGGAATATTTTCTACTTCACCTATGTACACCTTTGTTTAAATTTTGCTTCCTCCCTCATTTTGTTTTCAGACGGTGCAAAGAAACTGCAAATTACAGCAGCACTTCATGTTTAAGATCTGAGGTAAATTTTAACTATATAATTACTAATCGCAAATGTAGTGCAAGGCAGTTTGCCTTCAAATTAGATACGTGTTTATGGTAATCATGCAAAGGGTAGCTCTAACATTTCAGCAAGCTGCATAACTATAAACATTGGTTTAAATGCATTTTATCAATTCATTCAGTGTGGGCATTATTGGCAAGCGATTCCCTTAGTCTCTGTAGATGTCAAACAACCACAACCATCTCAATTTGTGTGAAGTAAGACTCTGTCCATCTATTCACTTAATTTCCTCCCCACCTAATGCACCTCTTGAGTTTTATATTATCAGAGACATACTTGGAGGTGCACAGCAGTGAGAGATGATACCTCACCACGCCAGAGACTTGGGGTTGATCCCGACCACGTGGAGCTGGCACTCCCTTTGACTGTGGATTTCCTCTGGGGTTCCTCCATCATCTCAAAGACATGCAGGTCTGCACGTTAATTAGCCTCTGCAAAATTGCCCCTCGTGACATCGGACCTGTGTGAACGGGTGAAAGATGGTTGGCACGGACTCGGTGGATCGAAGGCCCCGTTCCCATGCTGCATCCCAAAAAATATTTTGATGTCAATGGGACTCTTGAGGTCACCTTTTCCCCTCTCCTTATTTTTGGACCAGATTTCAACCAAGGCCAAGAACTGATTGGCTTTGGCAAGGTCTACACTAAGCAGGTTATATACATGAGAAACTGAAATGATTGACTAGAGTCAATAACAACTTTGGTTCCAGAACTCAAAGCTGCAAAGTTAATTCAACAAAGACAGACACAAAGTGGTGGAGCGACACAGCGGGATCGGCAGCATCTCTGGAGAGAAGGAATGCGTGATGTTTTGGGTCTCAATCCAAAACACATATTCCTTCTCTCCAGAGATGCTGCCTGACCGGCTGATTTGCTCCAGCATTTTGTGTCTATCTTCGGCAAAGATACTAGAGGAGCAAGATATATTCTGCATTTTAATGGTATCATCACAAATACTGTTCTCCCAAAACACTGCGAGAGGCATAGCGAACGGCGGGTTTTGCCTACTAAAATGGCGGACATTACACTCCTTTGCGTACTACACTTCAGTATAGGCGATTTCAACGGAGTGGTCCATCTTGTTCCTCTAGTATCTTTGATCTTCGATGTAAACCAGCATTTGCAGTTCCTGCCTACAAGTTAATTCACTTGTTTTTCTGCCTCCCAGAGCAATGATGGTCATCAGCAAATGACATGACCCAAGTGAGTAGTTTAGTTTCTTTTAGAGGTACAGTGTGGAAACATGCCCTTCAGCCCACCAAGTATATGTTGACCAGCAATCCCTGTATACTAGCACTGCCTGACACACTAGCGACATTTTATAATCTTTCCGAACCCAATTAACCTACAAACCTGTATGTCTTTGGAATGTGGGAGGAAACCAGAGCACCCACAGAAAATCCACCCAGTCACAGAGAGAACGTACAAACTCCGTACAGACAAGCACCCATAGTCAGGATTGAACTCGGGTCTCTGATGCTGTAAGGCAGCAGCTCTACTGTTGCACCACAGTATATTAGGATAAAACGTCATGAAACAGCCAGGCTGTACCGTGTGACTACAGAATTCTCTGGGATCAGAGGGAAGAGACCTAAACAGGTAACTAAAGCAAATTTGCAATACAAAACTAATGCACACAAAACCGATAAAGGAATTTAACAGATAAAGGAATTAAACAGATATTCCCAGAGAAAAATAGCCAACTACCCATTAAGAGAGGGTAACGTTTCGAATCTTGCAAAAACTGGCAAAATGCTAACCTTTCACATGTGCCATTACAATCTATCCATCAGCCTACAGTACCACTATGCATAATGTCCTCATAATCCCGAGGATACTGAGTGAGAGTTGAGAGGTTACTGCATGCAGCACGCTCTGAAGAGCAGCATCCCGTCTACCGAGTTGATGCACAAGTCCACTTTCTCGTTGGCGCCAATGAAGAGCACGGACCCCCGGCGGACGTTGATCTGAGACGGGTCAGCGGTGGCCAAGGCTTCTCCCCTGATTACAAGCAGGATACTGGCAGAATCAGCCGAACATATCGTGTATTGTTTCACTGAACTTGGAACCTGGGTTAAAGAGATTCTCTTTTAGTTTACAAGTTTTTTCGGTGAACTTCATAAATTCTGCTGTCTATTCAGAATATATTATTTAAAAGGCAGTTAAATAACCCAAAGACAAATCCCACCGAGTATTAAAACAGTGAAGAAGTGATAGCAAAGGAGATGATGCAGAGATTCATCAGCATGACTCGGTGGTGTTTCAGTTACGAGGAGAATGATTTTTTTCCTCGCAAAGAGGGTTAAGAGGGGACAGGATTGAGGGAGATAAAATTAGGAGGAGTTTAGATAGGGTAGAATGCAGGAAACGATTCCCATCAGAGCATGAAGAACATAGATTTAGAACATAGAATAGTGCAGCACAGGAATGGCCCACAATGTTTGTGTCGAACTTGATGCCAAGAGCTTTTATCTGCCTGCACATGATCCATAACCCTCTATTCCCTGCACTTCCATGTGCCTATTTAAAAGCCTCTTAAACACCACCACCCCTGCTAATGTGTTCGAGGCTCCCACCACAAGGTGTAAAAAAAAAACTTGCCCCGCACATCTCTGTTAAACATTCCCCCTCTCACCTTTAGTGTTGGACATTTCCATCCTGAGAAAAAGGTTCTGTCTACCCTATCTGTGCCTCTCATCATTTTATATATTATCACGTCTCCCCTCAACCCTCAAGGTTCCAGAGAAAATAATCCAAGTTTATCCAGCCTTGTAGCTGAAACCATCTAACCCAGGCAGTATTCTGGTAAATAGCGTGGTAAACTCTGGTAAACTCCTTAGGGCAAGGAGTAAGAGATCCAGTGATGATCTGAGGGGGACCATTATAGCCCAGGGAGTGGTGGGAACTGGGAATGCACTGCCAGAGAGAGTGGTAGAAGCAGAATTACTGATGGCATTTAATAAATGTCTAGATGGAAACCTTAAGTCTGGGCATAGAAGGTTTATGGACCAAATACTGGATGATGGGATTAACATGGATGGGTGTCCACTGGTTGTTGCGGACGTGATGGGATGAATGGCCTACTACCTTGCTCTGACCATGTTGTGCCTCTGGAGAAGGTGCATGCGGTGTTTGCAATGAGTAAATCAGAGATTGTAAGCATCATGAAAGGCTGCCCAGATGGGGGATACCTTTGTCTTGAGAACAGGCTATTGAACAATGATCCCTCTATAGAGGGATGTAGGCAGGTGGGGCTAGTGAAGATGGTCAGCATGAGCAAGTTGGGCTGAAGGGCCTCTTTCCCGTGCTGTATGCCTTTAAAGCTCTAACTGATTTAAAATTTATGGACTATTAAAGACTTGCTGGGACTATTAAAGTTAATATCCAAAAGACATGCCTACTTAGTTCTCAAAAGTAGAGGCGTAAATCTAAGATGAGGCATGGATAAGATTTCAGCTGAAAATTCTTTGGTCAGAGAATGCAAAACATATGACTGAATAATGTGGTTGATGAAAATTGCTGGCGCATATAAAAGGAAGTAGGATATAAATATATGTACAAGGGAAAAAAGAATGGGAGGATATAGTGTGTCGGTAAATGGCAGAAGCTTGAGGTAGTTCATAGCAAATGGGAAGAATGAAATGGGGTAGGATTCGTGTAAATGGGTGGTTGATGGTCGACTTGGACTCAGGTGTCTCAGTACTATACACCTCTTAAGTGAGATGGTGAAGAGGTAAATAAAATGGAAGCAAGCTTCCATGAAACATAACCACCCATGTGGGTCTGAACCAAATTTCTTAGTGGCAATTTTTATGTCATTAAGCAATCTTGGTATCTCAGACAAGACCATAAAGATTCAAACCTGTGGTTTGGCTGGAAGGCAAGTTTCAGCAGTGTGCTAAGTTTCTGGATTCCTGATGTCAAGATTTCTTAACATGCACTTGTTTTTGTGTCAACAGAATGGAATCTGGATCACTACACTCCTCCTCACTCACCACATTCAAAACATCACTGAAGTCTCACCTGTTCAGTACTGCCTTCAACCACTGAAGGTCACCTCACCTTCTGTCTCCTTTCTCTGTTCGTTTACTTATTTATCTATTTATTCACTTCCCTATGTTCCTTAAATCCCTGTAAAGCGTCTTTGAGTGTATGAAAAGCGCTATATAAATGTAATACATTATTATTATTATTATTACACTGTTACAATGGTACGTAAAGGCGGCAGCAAAAACATGCAGAGGATCAAATTCGAGTGCTCTTGTTCAAGAACACAAGTCATACCTCTATTTTTATTACTGAAAAATCAGGCACTGGAGGATTGTACAAGAAAACACATGGATCACAGGGATCCCGAACAAACGGGAAGATCTTTTCACTTGCTGGGGCAGGCGTGTAATTCAGCATCTCACAAAGAGTATGAACGTCAATGAATTTTGGAGTGAGACCAGCTCGCACGGTGTTATCGGAACATGCCATGCATTCGATGCAATCTGGAACAGATGAACGCAAGTTAATTAGCACTCGCCACCGATTCACACAATATCACTAAGTTTCTCAATAACGGCCAAAAATAGACTGCAAATTCATTTCTAGACTGCCCAACCTTTCCCAACAGCTCAGCCCCCCCGAGTCCTGGCAACATCCTCAAAAAAATGAACATTGTTCACTTAATACCTCAAACTGGAAGGCTACACAGTGAGATTACAGCAGATGAAGACAATAGACAATAGGTGCAGGAGGAGGCCATTTGGTCCTTTGAGCCAGCACCACCATTCAATGTGATCATGGCTGATCATTTTCAATCAGTACCCCGTTCCTGCCTTCTCCCCATACCCCCTGACTCCGCTATCCTTAAGAGCTCTATCTAGCTCTCTCTTGAATGCATTCAGAGACTTGGCCTCCACTGCCTTCTGAGGCAGTGAATTCCACAGATTTACAACCCTCTGACTGAAAAATAATTTCCTCATCTCCGTTCTAAATGGCCTACCCCTTATTCTTAAAGTGTGGCCCCTGGTTCTGGAGTTCATAAGATTCCAAACGTTACTTGTTTTATTCTCCATCAGTATTTTCTAACCCTCTGAGTATTCCAACATTTCCCCCTTTTCATTAGCAACAGCTGCATTCTGTAATCTATGGCTAAACAATCACAGGCTCAGAGTTTATTAACTCATAACGTAAGCAGGAAGGTGCAAGGTGGTGAGGAATGCCACAAACAGCAGTGAAAAATCTAGAATATTTGCTGAGAAGCCCAAAGAAATATTCAACACTTAGTCTGAACCTACACTAGAATTAACCAGCCTTCTCAAGGAGTATCACAATATTTCAATTTAGATCAAACTGACAATTAGTGTAATTTTAATCCAAGAACTCTTTTCAAAATTGTCATGTTACCTCATGATTTGGTCAAATATTCTTTTAGAAAGGTGCAAATTCTTATCAGAGTAAATTTGGTGACACAGAAGCCCAAGATTTTGGGTGAGCATTTACCATTCACAACTGCTGGTTTGACAATGAGGTTACTGGGAAAAATATTGTAGTTAAATCTCTTTAATGTTACTCATTCTAATCCTAGTGCCCAGAAACAGGCCCTTCAGCCCAACAGGTCTATTTTAACCCCATTTAGCAAAACTTGGTCTGCAGTCTCCATGCCTAGGAACCCTTAATCTCTCTGCAGGCTGAAGGGTTAACATAGGAACATAGAAAATAGGTGCAGTAGGAGGCCATTTGGTCCTTCGAGCCAGCACCGCCATTCATTGTGATCATGGCTCTGACCCAAAACATCACCTATCCATGTTCTCCAGAGATGCTAGACACAAAAAGCTGGAGTAACTCAGCGGGTCAGGCAGCATCTCTGTGTTGTTGTTTGTCATGGCATATGCAGTTTAATGTAAGAATAGAAAGGCAGATTATTATCTGAATGGTGTCAAGTTAGGAAGAGGGGATGTTCAACGAGATCTGGGTGTCCTAGTGCACCAGTCACTGAAAGGAAGCATGCAGGTACAGCAGGCAGTGAAGAAAGCCAATGGAATGTTAGCCTTCATAACAAGAGGAGTTGAATATAGGAGCAAAGAGGTCCTTCTGCAGTTGTACCGGGCCCTGGTGAGACCGCACCTGGAGTACTGTGTGCAGTTTTGGTCTCCAAATTTGAGGAAGGATATTCTTGCTATTGAGGGCGTGCAGCGTAGGTTCACTAGGTTAATTCCCGGAATGGCGGGGCTGTCGTATGTTGAAAGGCTGGAGCAATTAGGCTTGTATACACTGGAATTTAGAAGGATGAGGGGGGATCTTATTGAAACATATAAGATAATTAGGGGATTGGACACATTAGAGGCAGGAAACACGTTCCCAATGTTATAGACAATAGACAATAGACAATAGGTGCAGGAGTAGGCCATTCAGCCCTTCGAGCCAGCACCGCCATTCAATGCGATCATGGCTGATCACTATCAATCAGTACCCCGTTCCTGCCTTCTCCCCATACCCCCTCACTCCGCTATCCTTAAGAGCTCTATCCAGCTCTCTCTTGAAAGCATCCAACGAACTGGCCTCCACTGCCTTCTGAGGCAGAGAATTCCACACCTTCACCACCCTCTGACTGAAAAAGTTCTTCCTCATCTCCGTTCTAAATGGCCTACCCCTTATTCTCAAACTGTGGCCCCTTGTTCTGGACTCCCCCAACATTGGGAACATGTTATCTGCCTCTAATGTGTCCAATCCCCTAATTATCTTATATGTTTCAATAAGATCCCCCCTCATCCTTCTAAATTCCAGTGTATACAAGCCCAATCGCTCCAGCCTTGGGGGAGTCCAGAACAAGGGGCCACAGTTTAAGAATAAGGGGTAGGCCATTTAGAACGGAGATGAGGAAGAACGTTTTCAGTCAGAGAGTGGTGAAGGTGTGGAATTCTCTGCCTCAGAAGGCAGTGGAGGCCAGTTCGTTGGATGCTTTCAAGAGAGAGCTGGATAGAGCTCTAAAGGATAGCAGAGTGAGGGGGTATGGGGAGAAGGCAGGAACGGGGTACTGATTGAGAGTGATCAGCCATGATCGCATTGAATGGCGGTGCTGGCTCGAAGGGCTGAATGTCCTACTCCTGCACCTATTGTCTATTGTCTATTGTCATTCGGGTTCGAAGATGACCATGACTTCACTTTCAGTTGGAGGATTGGTGACTGTGGGTCCGGAAGTGACTGGTGAGGCCAATCCAGGCCTGGAAGGCATGCCCACTCATAGGACACAAGACACAAGTGGATGGGTGCTGCAGTGGATATATATAGTATAAGAAAATAACTGCAGATGCTGGTACAAATCGAAGGTATTTATTCACAAAATGCTGGAGTAACTCAGCAGGTCAGGCAGCATCTCAGGAGAGAAGGAATGGGTGATGTTTCAGGTTGAGACCCTTCTTCAGACTGATGTCAGGGGGGCGGGACAAAGGAAGGATATAGGTGGAGAGAGGAAGATCTGGGAAGGAGGAGGGGAAGAGAGGGACAGAGGAACTATCTAAAGTTGGAGAAATCGATGTTCATACCACTGGGCTGCAAGCTGCCCAGGCGAAATATGAGGTGCTGTTCCTCCAATTTCCGGTGGACCTCACTAGGGCCCTGGAGGAGGCCCATGACAGAAAGATCAGACTGGGAATGGGAGGGGGTGTTGAAGTGCTCGGCCACTGGGAGATCAGTTTGGTCAATGCGGACCGAGCGCAGGTGTTGAGCGAAGCGATCGCCGAGCCTGCGCTTGGTTTCGCCGATGTAAATAAGTTAGTGGAAATATGCAGTGGAAGTGGAGGTAGCCCGGGCCTTGCGCGCGGTGCCTTTCCTCTGGGCCTCTGCAGTGCGTCTGTTCTCTGCTGCATGGGCTCCTGTGGAGAGCTTGCTACGCCAGGTTGGACGGTCCAGAGCAAGAGACTCCCAAGTGCTGAGGTTGATGTCCAAGTTGTTCTCCAGAGATGCTAGACACAAAAAGCTGGAGTAACTCAGCGGGACAGACAGCATCTCTACTGTCTGACCCGCTGAGTTACTCCAGCCTTTTGTCGGTTTAAACCAGCATCTGCAGTTCCTTCCTACACATTGCTCCAGAGACGCTGCCTAACCTGCTGAGTTTCCCCAGCACTTTGTGTCTTTTTTTTTGTTGTCACATTGCATCTCTCTCCTCTCTTTCTCTAAAGTCTTTGGATCTCACCTCCATAAAGATACGCATGGGGTTCGTTAGCTCCCAGGAACATGGCTTCCCCGGGCTTCAGCTTCACCAGATTCAGAAAGTAGATGACAAAGCACCCAACATCACCCGGAAACTGGGAGTGCAATCGTAGCAACAGCTCGCCGTTACTTTCTGCCGTGTCCTTGCCTGCATCACCTACAACACAAGTTTAGTTTAGTTCAGTTGATTGTCACGTGCGCCAAGGTAAAGTGAAAAGCTTTTATTGCCTGCTAACCAGTCAGCAACAAAGAATAGCCCCTTACTCTTGCAGACTTTTAGTGCAAATAATCAGACACCCATCTCCCTAAGTGCCAGCTCAAACAACATTCTAGTAGTAAACCAACACATCGATACTTTATGCCGTGCCAAAGATGATGCAAAGCAAATTAGACGCTGTCCATCATGGGGAAATATGAAAGGTTTGGTCGAAGTGCAGAATGTTCTCAATATCCTGATTAGCATTTCTCTCTCACTGATAAAACCTCATCATTCATATTATTGCAGCTTGTGGGATTGTGCCACTTGTAAAATGGCTGCTTGCTTAACACTAATCACAAGTGATTGGTGCTTACGAGTCATTTCCAATCTGCGATGCAATAGATAAGTGCAAATATTTACATCAGAGTCCCATATGTTGGCAAACCCACTTGTAAGAAACCAAGAGATATTTCATTGCACATTAGTTAAGTGCAAACTAATTTACATTTGGCCTCAACGCCACACTGCTGTGTTTTAATAGCACAAACCTTCTTCCAATATCCTCTTCACCAACATGTTCAGCTGATCAACAAAGGTCTTCTTTTCACAGTTCATCATTCTCGTAAAGCATTTCTTCAAAGCATCCGATACCTGGCGTGGGTTACCTGCGCTATTTTCAAGTATTTCTGCAGCTTCAATTCCAATCACTGCATGAAACTCCGGGACATCTGCAACGAAGTACAAATGTTTCAGAGATAAAAGGGAAAACTTCCAATGTCAGATCTCTGTTGAAGAACGCAGGAGTAAAAAAATATATATATTAAACCAATTTTTTGTTTGAAGTAAAAGTGGATATGCCAGTGATTTTGGAAATAGCTTGTATTAATACATTGATTTTAAGGGCGGCTCGGTGGCGCAAAGGAGAGTTGCTGCCACACAGTGCCAGACACCCGGGTGCAATCCCGACTACAGGTGCTGTCTGTACGGAGTTTGTACGTTCTCCCCGTGACCTGCGTGGATTTTCTCTGAGATCTTCAGTTTCCCCATGCACTCCAAAGACGTACAGGTTTGTAGGTTAATTAGCTTGGTATAAGTGCAAATTGTCCCTAGTGTGTGTAGGATAGCATTAAAGCGCTGGTTAGTGCGGACTTGGTGGGCCGAAGGGCCTGTTTCCGCGCTGTATCTCTAAATATAAATGTTCCTTTACAATTATTCATTTCAAATATGGTGATCGTACAAAGAACATGTGTTTCAAAGCCTCCTCCTCAGTCTATCTCAAAACCGTTTATAACTATTTAATTACATATTAAGGATACACTTGTTTATATATGGACTGGCACATTGCCACAGTTTGCAGAGCTGCCACCTCACATCTCCAGCTATCCGGGTTCAGTCCTGACTGGTGTTCATAAGGTCATATGTGATAGGAGCAGAATTAGGCCATTCGGTGCATGCACGGTGGCGCAGCGGTAGAGTTGCTGCCTTACAGCGAATGCAGCGCCGGAGACTCAGGTTCGATCCCGACTACGGGTGCTGTCTGTACGGAGTTTGTACGTTCTCCCTGTGACCTGCGTGGGTTTTCTCCGAGATCTTCGGTTTCCTCCCACACTCCAAAGACGTGCAGGTTTGTAGGTTAATTGGCTGGGCAAATGTTAAAAAAAATAAAAAATTGTCCCTAGTGGGTGTAGGAGAGTGATAGTGTGCGGGGATCGCTGGGCGGTGCGGACCCGGTGGGCCGAAGGGCCTGTTTCTGCGCTGTATCTTTAAATCTAAAAAAAAATAAATCTAAAGCCTACTTCGCCATTCAATCATGGCTGATTTATCTTTCCTAGCTAGCCCCACTCTCATACATGCTCCCCATATCCTCTGACACCCGTACTAATCAAGAACCTATCTAACTCTGCCTTAGATATACATTCTCCATATTCTTCAAATGTCTGTACTCTAATTCTAATATAACTAACATGTTCTCCATGTGGATCTTTGCACATTCCCCCTGTGCTGCTTGGACACCTTCAGTTTTCTCCCATTTCCTTCCCCTTACCAAAGACATGCAGGTTTGCACATTAATCAGCCATTGTAAAAGTCCCTCTAGTTTCTCGGTGAGCGATAGAATCTGGCAGAAGTTGATGGCAACGTGAAAAGAATACATTGCAAACAGAAGTGAGATTGCCCTGATCACAGGGCAATTCTCCTTCGAGTTTGCATGGTAGCGCAGCGGTAGAGTTGCTGCTTTACAGCGAATGCAGCGCCGGAGACTCAGGTTCGATCCTGACTACGGGTGCTGCACTGTAAGGAGTTTGTACGTTCTCCCCGTGACCTGCGTGGGTTTTCTCCGAGATCTTCGGTTTCCTCCCACACTCCAAAGACGTACAGGTATGTAGGTTAATTGGCTGGGTAAATGTAAAAATTGTCCCTAGTGGGTGTAGGATAGTGTTAGTGTACGGGGATCGCTGGGCGGCACGGACTTGGTGGGCCGAAAAGGCCTGTTTCCGGCTGTATATATATGATATGATATGATAATTTAATTCAGCAACCAGTGCACACATAGTAGTACATTCTTGCTATTGAGGGAGTGCAGCAGAGGATCACCAGGTTAATTCCCGGGATGGCGGGACTGACATATGATGAAAGAATGGATCGACTACGCTTATATTCACTGGAATTTAGAAGGATGAGAGGGGATCTTATAGAAACATATAAAATTATTAAGGGATTGGACAGGCTGGGGGGGGGGGAGTCCAGAACCAGGGGTCACAGTTTAAAAATAAGGGGTAGACCATTTAGGACTGAGATGATGAAAAACGTTTTCACCCAGTTGTGAATCTGTGGAATTTTCTGCCACAGAGGACAGTGGTGGCCAATTCACTGGATGTATTCAAGAGTTGGATATAGCGCTTCAGGTTAATGGAATCAGGGGATATGGGGACAAAGCAGGAAAGGGGTGCTGATTCTGGATGATCAGCCATGATCATATTGAATGGCAGTGCTGGCTCAAAGGGCCAAATGGCCTCCTCCTGCACCTATTGTCTATGTTTCTACATCTGGAATAAACAGGAGGTTAACGTCCACTGATCACCTGTAAGAACAAGGAACTCCAGAAGGGTCCCGACCCAAAGCATAACCCATCCATGTTCTCCAGAGATGCTGCCAGACCCGCTGAGTTACTCCAGCACTTTGTGTCTCATTTTGTAAACCAGCATGAGCAGTTCCTTGTATTCTACATTGTACTTTCTTAATTTTATTTATCTTGTTACCTCATAAACAACCAACAACAAAAAAGCCAGTCTAATCCCACAGAGCATTCCTCAGAAGATAGAGTAAACTTTCATCTCTCTTCCACAGGCATCTTGTAAAGCACTGATACTTTTCTCCCCCACTGATCACTTGTTTGTTGGAGGCACTAGGAATTGCAGATACCGGTTTACAAAGAAAAACACAAAGTGCTGGAGACAATGGATCCAACAATGCAGCTTACCCTCATTACAGCATTACAGTTTTAGCTAAGCTAAAGTTTATCAAACACGGTGGTGCAGCGGTAGAGTTGCTGCCTTACAGCGAATGCAGCGCCGGAGATTCAGGTTCGATCCTGACTACGGGCGCTGTCTGTATGGAGTTTTACGTTCTCCCCGTGACCTGCGTGGGTTTTCTCCGAGATCTTCGGTTTCCTCCCACACTCCAAAGATGTACAGGTAATTAGGTTAATTGACTGGGTAAATGTAAAAATTGTCCCTAGTGTGTGTAGGATAGTGTTAATGTGCGGGGATCGCTGGGCGGCGCGGACTCGGTGGGCCGAAGGGTCTGTTTCCGCGCTGTACCTCTAAATCTAAATCTAAACAATCAAACCCAGATGCTTCAGTCTGAGAAGCATGACAGTACCCAAAAGAATCAGGCTTGATACTTGTCGCTGAGTGCTCAGATCAGAAGGGTTGAACTTGCAAAATTACTCTAGAAATAGGAAGATAAAAGCTTGCAGTGTTTTTTTTCCCCCTGATAAGATTTACCAACAAGATTTCCTGGAGATTGACCAGGATGTTACAGGGAGTAGAAAGAACACCACTTACTTTTCAAAAATCCAATGATTTCCTCCACTGGTCTGAATCCGCACAGTCCTTCAAATGGAGTCAGTGCAATGGCCATCTCCGGCTTGTGATTTTTATCAGGATATCGATCTGGAAACTGAGCATGAAGCTTTGCAGCTAGTTCCTGCAGGGCACAAGTTCCAAACCTATGAACAATGCAGCACTATCCCTTAAAATTTACACTCAGAAAAAAACTACTTTATAAATTTCTGACTGAGTACGTGATGAGTGCAACATGGCCGCACAGCGATAGGGCTGCTGCCTCAGAGCTTATAGTGCCAGGCACCCAGGATCGATGCAGACTACGGGGGCTGTCTGTTTGTACATGCTCCCCGTGACCGCGTGGGTTTTCTCCGAGATCTTCGGTTTCCTCCCACACGCTAAAGACGTACGGGTTTGTAGGTTAATTGGCTTGGTATAAATGTAAAAAATTGTCCCTAGGATTGTGTTAATGTGTGGGGATCGCTGGTCGGTGCGGACTCGGTGGGCCGAAGGGCCTATTTCTGCACTACTGTATCTCTAAAGTGAACAATGCATTTACAGATGCTCCCCGACTTACGATGCTTCAACTTCCGGTATTTAGAAACCGTACTTCGAATGTTGAATTTTGATATTTTCCCAGGCTTTTCCCGGACTCGTAGACCGCCGCTGCCTCCACCGCCACCCCGTTATCTCCTCAGCCCGGCTACAGGACCAAAGATACTAGAGGAGTAAGATGGACCACTCCGTCAAAATCGCCTATACTGAAGTGTAGTATGCAAAGGAGTGCAACGTCCGCCATTTTAGAAAGCAAAACCCGCCGTTCGCTCTGCCTCTCGCAGTGTAATCAGTGTTTTGGGGGAACAGTATGTGTGATGATACCATAAAAATGCAGAATATATCTCATCTATCAATTCACAGATTTTTGTTATTTTTCTTTTTAAATGTTTCTGCAAGTTTCTGCCTACTAAAATGGCCACCGTGACATACGACGGTTTTTGGGGTCGAGTGGTCTATCTTGCTCTGCTCTATTATCTTTGCACAGGATCAACATTTATCCGCCGCCGCAGCTGCAGCAGCGTTACTCAAACGGCCTCCAGGGCGCGTGCGCCGGTCAGCGAGGAGTATTAAATGCATTTTCGGCTTACGATGGGTTTGTCAGAACGTAACCCCACCATAAGTTGAGGAACACCTGCATACTCAAAGCAAGGTTTGCTGTGTTTTAATACGATTTTAGACAATAGACAATAGGTGCAGGAGTAGGCCATTCGGCCCTTCGAGCCAGCACCGCCATTCAATGTGATCATGGCTGATCATTCTCAATTAGTACCCCGTTCCTGCCTTCTCCCCATACCCCCTGACTCCGCTATCCTTAAGAGCTCTATCTAGCTCTCTCTTGAATGCTTTCAGAGAATTGGCCTCCACTCCCTTCTGAGGCAGAGAATTCCACAGATTCACAACTCTCTGACTGAAAAAGTTTTTCCTCATCTCCGTTCTAAATGGCCTACCCCTTATTCTTAAACTGTGGCCCCTGGTTCTGGACTCCCCCAACATTGGAAACATGTTTCCTGCCTCTAACGTGTCCAACCCCTTAATAATCTTATACGTTTCGATAAGATCCCCTCTCATCCTTCTAAATTCCAGTGTATAGAAGCCTAGTCGCTCCAGTCTTTCAACGTAGGACAGTCCCGCCATTCCGGGAATTGACCTAGTAAACCTACGCTGCACGACCTCAATAGCAAGATTTTGATTGGCGTTTGAGGGCACACAGAGAGAGTGAACAAAATCAAAGCATATAGTGCATGCCACACACACGGCTATCTGCTCAATTATGCAGCGTATAAAGTACTACAACAGCTTTTGCTTGCCTTGTTCGGGTGAGCTTGAATAGATAACGAGATGTTGACCGAGAGCACCTTGAACAAAAAGGGCAGCTGTCCTTGGAAAATATCCTTCACCTTTGACCCCAGGCTGTCAGGGTGCTTCGAAATCCACTCCCCGAGAGTCTTTTGGGAAATTCTGTTGTCGCAAATGAGTGCATCCCCTTTGGGATGTGCTCCCATCCATAACTAATAGAGAAGGAAAAAAAATCATAAAACAGCATCACCTCTCAAGCTCGCTGATCATTTCCATATTTTGCCATATTGTAAAACATGTTTCCCTAATTATATCACGCATGGGTTTCTCATCTTGGTGTTACCTGTTAACATGACAACACCTTCAATAAATGCGCTCTGTGAATGAGCTACTTGTAAATTTAATTTATATTAAATTGCCGTATGATTTTATCAGTACCCTTCCTTCCCAGCATGAAGCAAAGCTGTCCAAAGGATAATTTATACATAAATTACTTTGCTGTTCTCTCAAGACACACCAGTGAGCACAGAGTGACACGGCTACCTTTTTAAGACATTGCCACACTGTCCTTCTCAATAAATTGTGTTCAGTTCCAGTCACCATGTTATAGGAAAGATGGTGTCAAGCTGGAAAAGGTGCAGAGAAGATTTACGAGGATGTTGCCAGGACTGGAGGGTCTGAGCTACAGGGAGAGGTTGAGCAGACTTGGTCTCTATTCCTTGAAGCGCAGGAGGATGAGGGGTGATCTTATAGAGGTGCATGAAATCACGAGTGGTATAGATCAGGTAGATAGATGCACAGAGTCTCTTGCCCAGAGGAGGTGAATCGAGGACCAGAGGATGTAGGTTTAAGATGAAAGGGAAAAGATTTAATAGGAATCTGAGGGGTAACTTTTTGACACAAAGGGTGGTGGGCGTAATGGAACAAGCTGCCAGATGAGGTAGTTGAGGCAGGGACAATCCCAATGTTTAAGAAACAGTTAGGCAGGTACATGGATGGGAGTGGTTTGGAGGGATATGGACCAAACACAGTCAGGTGGGACTGGTGTGGCTGGGACATGGTGGGCAAGTTGAGCCTGTTTCCACGCTGTATCACTCTATGACTCCAATTGATTAACACAGACAAACCTTCAGATTGTGTCATGGAGGCAAGTGGGTTACATTTTAATGAATGCTATGAAAAGGGGTTATCATGATTGGGGTCGGATTGTCTCTGTCCTGTGATCTGCACTAATTAGAAAATGTAAGTAGACTTAAGGAACTGCACATTCTGGGATCTTGAGAAAGGAGATCTTGGCAAAATGGAGAAAGTACCTCAGCATAGGGCTTCTCTTCATCAATGACTACCGAGGAATCATTACATGAAATCAGTTTTGCCACCTCGCTGTCCAGTCCAACCTTCCCCCAGGCGTAGTGCTGCACGGCACATTTCAACGGAAACACTAGGGAGAAACAAAAGATTGTAAAATTCTAATGGTCTCTGAATCTCAGCACAATACCCAAGTTTCCAAGAAGATTCAAGGACGGCATGGTGGTGTAGTGGTAACGCTACTACCTTACTGCGCCAGAGACTCTGACTACGGGTGCTTGTCTGTACGGAGTTTGTACGCTCTCCCAGTGTCCTGCGTGGGTTTTCTGAGATCTTTGGTTTCCTCCCACACTCCAAAGACATACAGGTTTGTAGGGTAATTGGCTTGGTGTAAATGTACAAGTGTAAGATTGTCCCTGGTGTGTGTAGGGTAGTGTTAATGTACGGGGATCACTGGTCGATGTGGACTCGGTGAGCCGAAAGGCCTGTTTCCGCGCCATATCTCTAAACTAAACTAAACTGAATTGCAGATGCTGGAATCTTGAATGAAACACAAAGTGCTGGAGTAACTCAACAAGTCGTGCATCATGTCTGGAGGGAATAGACAGGCAACATTTCGGGTCGGGACCCTTCTTCAGACTACATGTCGCATATCCATTCCCTCCACAGATGCTGCCTGACCCACTGAGATACCCCACCACTTTGTGTTTCACTTAAGTCTCCAAGTTACGTGCAGGTCAGAGTAAACAAAACCTCAAAACACAAGACAATTTAACTTTCCCAACAATTACGCATTTTAAAAATGGACATAGTATGATAAAATAGACATTAGAACATTCTTAAAGGTCACTAGTTTTCATGTAACTTTGGGGCCCCACAATCCAGAACATGATAGAAGTTTGGAATTTCATTGTGCTGGTTACTTGTTAAAGTTTAAAGCTGAGATTGACAATTTTTTTTATTAACCAAAAATATCAAGGAACATGAGGTTTTTGGCCTAATGATAATCTTGTTAAACAATGGAAGAGACTTATGGCTGAATTGCGTACTATTGTTCTGACACACCAAGAGTCTAGAGAGGGAGTGAAGTGTGTATATTGTCATATGTATCGGCAACAGAACAATGAAATTCTTACTTGCTGCAGCTTTACAGTCCCACGACGAAAATGTAATTTGTTTCAAGGAATTGTACAGTGTACGATTGGAACATGTTGGGGAAGGTGCTTGATTTGATGGTACAGGTAGCTACAGGTGTAGTGTGTCGAGGGACAAAACTTGCTGACTTATTGGACTTGTTTGCATCGAGTCTTTTCAGAATCAGAATAGCCTTTATTCGATTTAACGCTGTACATTAAGGAAAGGGTCTTTGTTTGTGAAGTAAATAAACATGCAATAATTCCAAAAAACTGATATGGAAATACTAATACAGAGCAGGAGGAGGTGCGCAAGATGGAATACACCAAATGTCAAGAGTGTTTTCTTGTCATACTGGACCAAGTGGACCCGTTGGGCCCAAACCTCTCGTGCATTGGTGCAGCACCCTCTCCTCCCCACCTTTCCTCCCCCTCCCCCCTTATCCTCCCCCCTCCCCCCGAGATAGATTTAAACTTTAAAATGTGAATAACTTAAAAAATATAACACAGACTTCAATGAAACTTCTTCCATTAGCATCAATTTTAGGCCCACCTTACTCACCGTCGTCCCTTTGTGCCGTCTGCAGCCCGGATCATGCGCCCGCTGTTCCACCTCATGGCGGGCAAGCGCAGGGAGGTCGAATGGACCGACGATGCGGTGGCGGCGTTCCAACACGCCAAGGAAGCCCTGGCTGCGGCCACGATGCTCGTGCATCCACGGGCTGATGCACCAACCAGCCTGACGGTCGACGCTTCGGAAGTAGCGGTTGGGGCGGTGTTCGAACAGCACACGGATGGGTGTTGGAAGCCTCTCGCTTTCTTCAGTAGGCACCTCAGCGGCGCACAGCGGAACTACAGTGCTTTTGACCGCGAGCTCCTTGCCCTTTACCTTGCGGTCCGCCACTTCCGCTATTTTCTCGAGGGGCGGACTTTCACCGCGTACACGGACCACAAGCCCCTCACCTTTGCTTTCGCCAAGGTTTCCGACCTGTGGTCAGCTCGCCAGCAGCGGCAGCTGGCTTACGTCTCGGAATACACTACCTCCATCCGTTTCATCGGGGGTAAAGACAACCGGGTGGCCGACGCCTTCTCTCGACCCGCGGTCCACGACGTCCTGCAAGTGGCCGATGGAATCGACTACTCAGCCCTGGCGGCGGCCCAGTTGTCCGATAATGAGATGTCCGCCTACCGTACCGCCGTTTCGGGCCTCAGGTTGGAGGACGTTCCCTGTGACACTGGGGGCGCGACGCTGCTTTGCGATGTGTTCACCGGGCAGCCACGCCCAATCGTGCCTGTTGCCTGGCGACGCCGGGTGTTCGAGGTGCTCCACGGGCTGTCCCACCCTTCCATTCGGGCGACGACGACCCTCGTGGCTTCCCGTTTCGTTTGGCACGGGTTACGCAAGCAGGTTGGGCATTGGGCGCGCACCTGCATCCCGTGCCAAACTGCAAAGGTACAGCGGCATGTGCGTGCGCCGCTCCAGGAGTTCCCCGTCCCTCGCCACCGTTTTGACCACATCCATGTGGACATCGTGGGGCCGCTGCCGCCTTCTCGGGGTTTCACCTACCTCCTGACAATGGTGGACCGTTTCACGCGGTGGCCGGAGGCAGTTCCACTGCCGGACACGTGTGCCTCTACTTGTGCCCGTGCCTTGGTGGCAAATTGGATTGCCAGATTTGGGGTTCCGCTCGACATTACGTCCGACAGGGGGCCACAATTCACCTCCGAGCTTTGGTCATCCATGGCCCAACTGCTGGGGGTTAACCTGCACCGCACCACAGCGTACCATCCGCAGGCGAACGGCCTGGTGGAGCATTTCCACCGCCAGCTCAAGGCCGCTCTGAAGGCCCGGCTCGTTGGCCCGGACTGGGTTGACGCGTTGCCGTGGGTTTTACTGGGTGTCCGCACCGCCCCCAAGGAGGATTTGGCCACCTCCTCGGCGGAATTGGTGTACGGGGCTCCGTTGACGGTGCCCGGGGAGTTCGTTCCCTCCGCCCAGGGTCAGGCAGAACAGCCCTCGGCCGCCCTGCAACGCCTTCGGGAGACGGTGGGCTCGCTGGCGCGTGCCGACGTCTCGCCACGGTTCGGTGCGGTCACATGTCCCTTCCGCCCTGCAGGACTGTCCTTTTGTTTTCCTGCGTCGGGATGCCCACCGGCCACCCCTTCAGTGGCCTTATGAGGGACCGTTCAAAGTACTTGAGCGGGGCTCTGCCACCTTCGTGTTGGACATGGGGGGTCGTCCTGAGACGGTCTCTCTTTCGCGGCTGAAGCCGGCGCATGTGGACATTAGCCAGCCAGTTCTACTGGCGCAGCCTCGCCCTCGGGGTCGTCCCGCGTCCCGGTCCTTACCCCCGGAGTTCCCGCGGGTGCCTTCCCCTGGCGGGGTGGTTCCGGTTCCTGCGCCCACCGTGGCGCGCACACGGGCTGGCCGTTTCGTCCGTCCCCCTGTCCGTTTCGTGCCTTCGGTTCTTGGGGGGGGGTCCTGTGGCGGCGCCCGGGGGCTAGGCCACTCCCTTGGTCATTCCACTCGGCACTCAGTGGACGGGAGGGATTAGGTCACTTCCTGGGTCAGTTCCCTTGGGTCAGGTGGTCTGGGACTATAAAAGGTTTTGGGTGTGTCGACTCACGAGTTCTTGAGTGCGGTGTTTGGTGCCTTAGGTAATAAAGTATATTAACTACTCACCTGGCGTCTGGCCTGATTACCGCGGTGACCGCACCCACTACACACACCACGATATTTGCATATCATCATCATGATTCGTCATCATGACACTATCGTGTACCGTTTTGGCTGTAGTTCAGGAACTACAGATAGTATACAGATGACCCGGATAGAACAATGAAATTCTTACTTGCATGTGAAATGCTGACAAACTATTATAATGGTAAACAGGGCCAGGAATATTAAGAACGGGAACCCAGATTTGTGGGCACGGAGCAACTGTCTTAAATGTATGATTTGTTAACTTGTTTCTCATTGTGTGCCGATAACAACTTGGAAACAGGCCCTTCGGCCCGATTACGAACGGCAATCAGATTCGGTGAGCCGAAGTAACTGTCTTAAACGTGTTTTATTAACTTGTTTCTCATTGTCTACCTATATAGTCAGAGTCATAAGGTGTGGAAACTGGCCCTTTGGCCCAACGTGCCCACGCCGACAAATGTTCCCCCTTACAAAAGTAAAAAACATGGATTGTGCAATAGATTTTTTTTTGGATCATCAGTCCTTCCTTTAGGTGCGGACAGGGTGAGAAAAAAATCCCAGGAATTGACTCTGAATCAAAGATGGATTTCACAATTATTCTTTGCCAATTATTCTGTTCGGGGAGCATTAGAATAGAGATTGACAACTGCAGACATTCTCAGCACAAGAGGAATGAAAGCAAACGTGTTCACACCCTGCAGTGATTGTGAAAGCAAACTTAAATGTATGCATCACTAGAAATGAATGCAAACCATCCTGCTAACCCAGTAGATAAACACACCACACAATGCCTGTCACCTTTCCAAAATCTCTCATCGACCCATGATTAAAAAAAAAACCTTGACGGAATTATAATAGTTAGTGAAGAACAGACTGACTCAAGGTCATCTTGACCAGTCTAGATTACAGGTAGGGAAAACCGGTGTACGATTTGAGACGTTTTCCCTCATTCTGAAATCAACACAAAACCAAAGAGCTGCAGTTTGTACATTTTAAACGGGAGACTGGGGCTGATAGCGGAGAAAGGCTGCAGTCAGTTTACCAAAGGATGTCACAATCTGTGGGTCCTAAAATGGCCGCAGGACCTCGTGACCAGCCACAAAAGGTAAAAAAACCTTACAACCCAGTCTCTAGGTTTCTGCAAAGCCACGGCCAGAACAAAGGATGGGTATTGGCCATGCAGAAACCTACGAAACCAGGTCGGAGTCCAGACACTGGGGCGCTGACATCAGCATACTCACAATGCCCCAAGCCGACCTAAACAGTTCATCTCAGTGAGGGGGCACAATAGCCCATAGAAAACTACCTGGTAGGTGATGGGAAACCAGTTAACACCCATCACCTCACAACAAAATCCCAATTAACACCGTCTGGCCATCCCCGGTATCCCCGAACATAAGCGCAGATCAGAAGAAAACCTCATACATATCTTTTTGAACAAAGAGATTCCAAGATCTGGCGGGAGATAGGACGGGTCAGAAACAGTATAACTGGCCACTACTTTTGGGTGAATAAGGCAAGTCAACTCGAGAAGAAAACCTGCAGGGAACGCAAGCAGGCAAGTTAAGACGGACAGAGGCAAGAAGCGCAGAGAAAACCGGGTTCGAAGTCAACTGAAGTCAAGAAGAAAGTCGGAAAGAAGAACGGATGCAAGAGAGAGGAACAGGCACGCAACTCGAGAAGAAATACTGCCAAACGAACAGCCAGTAACCCCAGTAATAGCCCCATGGTGAGCATGCACTCCAAATCCTACATATCCTGGACATAGTTTAGTGTAGAGGGGAGGGTGGTTGTGAATAAACGTTGGGTGTGTATTAAAATATGTGTTGGTCAAGGTTGCGATGCGTCGTACGTTCCCCATCTTACAGTCGTGTATGTGTCTTGCAGAACTGTGTTTAAGAATTCATAAGTAAAAGGGTATTCGTGTATATGTTTTGTGGAACTGTGTGTTTCAAGAATTCAGCAAAGAAGGTATTCGGATATATGTCTCGTGGAACTGTGTGTTTTTAAGTTTTCAGCGAAAAGGGTATTCGGGTATATGTCTTGTGAACTGTGCGTTTTGTGATTAATAAATCAAAGGTATTCATGCATTCGGTATGTGTATTATAGATATGTCTTATAGAACTGTATAAATATATTCATGGACAATAGTCCCAAGTGCTGAATAAAAGCCTTTTCATTTAAACCCTGGTTTTGAAATCTGGTCTGGTTGAATTTTTCTGCACTATAAGAGCTCCTGCATCTAAGCCCAGTGTCTAGAACCGTAAGGGGTGAGTGGGTCGAACCACTCACGGGGAACCAGTGTGCACGGCCTGGTCAAGGGATCAGAACAAGGCACGGGGACCTTAGGTCGGGCGAAAGCTCGGCGCAGAAACCCCTGTCATGGTTAATGCCAAAACTTAATTTTAAAAGCCTACAGAAATCTTTTAACAGATCTGAGGATTCAAATACAATAATCTCACTGTTATTTTCAATGTGTGAAAACTAGATTTTTATTCAGATTACGGCAAAACTCTGATAATCTGATTGATCATAGAGAATTGAAACAGGCCCTTCAGCCCAACTTGTCCGCGCTAACCAAGATGCCCCATCTACGCCCCGACTCACAACCTCCATCTCCCTAATTCAAGGCCACCCCATTACCCACACTGACCCCTGCCGCCCTCCTCTCCATCCCCGACACCTCCCGTCACTCCCGCCTCATTCCCCCTGTCGTCCATTGTTTGGAGATTCCGGTGGATTAATGTCTGGCTCACTCATGGTTCGGTGTGAGCCAGCATCCTGGGTGTGGGTTGCCTGTGTGCCAGGCTGTGGTGAGCGCCAGGTGTGCGAATAGTCTGTAGCTAACAAATAGCTAATAGTGCTTTGCTCGGTATCAAGGGACGGTGGGAAAGGCTGTAGGCCCTTACTATTGGGGGACTAATGGCGCATGTTGAAATGCTATTGTCTAGAAGTAGTGCTATGGTGGTCACAGGGTATAAAGCAGGCGTCGGCAGCGGCCTCCGTTGTTCTCCAAAGGGTCACTGACTGGCTGGGATCGTGACCAGCACCTCGGAAGGGTGCAATAGACAATAGGTGCAGGAGGAGGCCACTCGGCCCTTCGAGTCAGCACCGCCATTCAATGTGATCATGGCTGATCATTCTCAATCAGTACCCCGTTCCTGCCTTCTCCCCATACCCCCTGACTCCGCTATCCTTAAGAGCTCTATCTAGCTCTCTCTTGAATGCGTTCAGAGAATTGGCCTCCACTGCCCTCTGAGGCAGAGAATTCCACAGATTCACAACTCTGACAGAAAAAGTTTTTCCTCATCTCCGTTCTAAATGGCCTACCCGTTATTCTTAAACTGTGGCCCCTGGTTCTGGACTCCCCCAACATTGGCATAGGGAGAGAGAAGTGTGTTGCTGTAGAAGGAGCATTGCACATACCTAGATAAGCAGATGCTTACTCTCCAATGGCAATAAACTTGACTTCATAAGGTATTGGAGTAGAATCAGGCCATTCGGCTCTTCAAGTCTTCTCCACCATTCAATCATGGCTGATCTATCTCTGCCTCCTAACCCCATTCTCCTGCCTTCTCCCCATAACCTCTGACACCTGTACTAATCAAGAATCCATCTATCTCTGCCTTAAACTGTAATGGCCTTTATACTGTAACTGAAGTGAGCCTCTTTCTGTTCTATCCCTGGACCCTGGAACCTAAGGAAGACACAAAATGCTGGAATACCTCAGCAGGTCAGGCAGCATCTCAGGAGAGAAGGAATGGGTGAGGTTTCGGGTCAAGATTTAGATTTAGATTTAGAGATACAGCGCAGAAACAGGCCCTTCGGCCCACCGGGTCTGCACCACCCAGCGATCCCCGCACATTAACACTATCCCTTCTTCAGACAGGATCCTTGACCCTCTTGCACTTGCAACACAGGTGTAGGGGCGGGAATACCGGGAATACCAGGTGCAGCAACGTGGCTAGTTGGTCGGGATGCAAGGAACAGTATCACACAGGAGCTGACCCTCCATCCCCTACGTGTGCTGAACACAATGCCAAGACAAACTCCTATCTGCCTGCATCTCATCCATATCCTCCATTCCCGAGAGATGTGTGCCCAGGTGCTCCCTGTAGAGGTTGGTTGCAGAGGGTTTGTAGCCACGTCAACAACCAGACTCCTGAAGGGAATGGGAGTCCGAGGACAGGCCTTCCGGCAAGCCGTCGGGTCGCTGTCAGAGGCTGCCGAGCGAAGCAACAACTGGCTGTGGCTGAAGAGGAAAGACTCCAACTGGGCTGCAAAATGACCAGCAACAGGGGTAAAAACAGAGGGGAGCGCACCTGGGATACCAGGTATCGCTGTTGAGCCCTCTGGAGGTGTCATGGGCCTATCAACGAAACACCAAGGAAGTGGGGTGCCCATCTGATGACCCCAATGAAGTCTTTACCCCTACCCCCACCCAAGAGATTAAGAAGGTGCCGATTACAGTAGGGATTGTAATACCAAGTCCTATCAGCTCAATAGACAACAGGTGCAGGAGGAGGCCATTCGACCCTTCGAGCCAGCACCGCCATTCAATGTGATCATGGCTGATCATTCTCAATCAGTACCCTGTTCCTGCCTTCTCCCCATACCCCCTGACTCCGCTATCCTTAAGAGCTCTATCCAGCTCTCTCTTGAATGCATTCAGAGAATTGGCCTCCACTGCCTTCTGAGGCAGAGAATTCCACAGATTCACAACCCTCTGACTGAAAACGTTTTTCCTCATCTCCGTTCTAAATGGCCTACCCCTTATTCTTAAACTGTGGCCCCTTGTTCTGGACTCCCCCAACGTTGGGAACATGTTTCTTGCCTCTAACGTGTCCAACCCCTTAATAATCTTATACGTTTCGATAAGATCTCCTCTCATCCTTCTAAACTCAACAACCTATCAAAAACTTAACTCAAATTCCCAAAATGGATCAAGTTGCACTATAGAGCATTCACATTAAATTAAGTGGTTATATTTGATTGGAACCATTTATTCAAATCCTACAAGTTATCCCTTCTTCATTATTCCACTACTTCTCACATGTATTTCCTACTATTTCATATTTTCATTTTTGTAATTATTGTCACACGTTTTCTGGTTGCAGCATGCTGAGACAGTTCAAATTAAATTGAAGTCTTCAACTAACGTTTTATGAGCAATAAAGTTTAATGTCTGAAGAGCTACCATCATTGTGACGCAGGAAATTCGGCTGCCAATTCACAAACTGCCTCCATTTATACCTTGCGCTGCTTCGGCAAGGCCAGCAGCATAATCGAGGACCAGTCGCACCCTGGCCACTCCCTCTTCTCCCCTCTCCCATTACGCAAAAGATATAGACGTGTGAAAACGCACACCTCCAGATTCAGGGACAGTTTCTCCCCAGCTGTTATCAGGCAACTGAATCATCCCACCACAACCAGAGCCTAGCAACCTCATTGGTATCCTTGATCAAACTTTGCTGGCTTAACCTTGCATTAAACATTATTCCTTTTCATGCATCTATACACTGTAATGGCTTGTTTGCAATCATGTATTGTCTTTCTGTTGACTTGATAGCACGCAACAAAAGCTTTTCACTGTACCTCGGTACACCTGACAATAAACTAAACTGAACATCAAAATCAAAGAAATATTACTACACTGGCCAGATTTTAAAGATGTTGCTTCAGGAAAAATATCTCTAGCATGTGGAAGCAGTAGTGCAGCGGGTAGAGCTACTGCTTCTCGGCACCAGAGACCTTGCACTTGTATGCTGGCTGTGTGGAGTTTGCACCTTCGCCCTGTAACCACGTGGGTTTCCTCCGGATGTTCTCATTTCCTCCCACATCCCAGACATTCGGGTTTAGGTTAATTGGCCTCTGCAAATTGCGCCTAATGTATAGGGAGTGGATGTGAAAGTGGAATAACACCGTACGAGTTGTCCAAAAGACCTGTTTTCTGAACTACGCAAAAGAGTAGAACCAAGGAACTGCAGATTTATTCACAAAGTGCTGGAGTAACTGCAGATGCTGGTTTACAAAACAAAAGACACAAAATGCTGATGTAGCTCATCGGGCTAGGCAGCAACGCTGGAGAACATGGATAGACAACGTTTCGGGTCAGGACTGTTCTTCAGACTGATTGTGGGTGGTATAAGAAGATAACTGCAGATGCTGGTACAAATCGAAGGTATTTATTCACAAAATGCTGGAGTAACTCAGCAGGTCAGGCAGCATCTCGGGAGATTTCTCCCGAGATGCTGCCTGACCTGCTGAGTTACTCCAGCATTTTGTGAATAAATACCTTTGATTGTGGGTGGTGAAGGGAGGAGCAGAAAGAGATACAAGGCCATGGTGCAAGTTAAATAATTGAAGAGTTGCAAATTGCAAACTAAAGTAAAACTGTGCCATGGGACCTTTTACATTCATTTAAAAAATAGTTGCAACCTATTTAATATCTCATCCAGAAGGCAACCGCAACTCTTCTCCATGACAAATGTCAACCTGGATTTAAAGGTTTAGTTTATCTAAAATAAACACAAAAATCCTGGAGTGACTCAGCAGGACAGGAAGCATCTCTGGAGAAAAGGAATTGTCACCAGGAGAAGGTGAGGTTGCAGGACGAGACCCTTCTTCAGACTGAGAGTCAGGGGAGACTAGCGATATGGAAGGGTTCGTTGTGAAAACGAAAGATCAAAACAGACATTAATCAAGGAAATGTAGAATAGACAATAGGTGCAGGAGTAGGTCATTCAGCCCTTCGAGCCAGCACCGCCATTCAATGCGATCATGGCTGATCACTCTCAATCAGTACCCCGTTCCTGCCTTATCCCCATACCCCCTCACTCTGCTATCCTTAAGAGCTCTATCCAGCTCTCTCTTGAAAGCATCCAACGAACTGGCCTCCACTGCCTTCTGAGGCAGAGAATTCCACACCTTCACCACTCTCTGACTGAAAAAGTTCTTCCTCATCTCCGTTCTAAATGGCCTACCCCTTATTCTTAAACTGTGGCCCTTTGTTCTGGACTCCCCCAACATTGCGAACATGTTTCCTGCCTCTAATGTGTCCAATCCCCTAATTATCTTACATGTTTCAATAAGATCCCCCCTCATCCTTCTAAATTCCAGTGTATACAAGCCTAATTGCTCCAGCCTTTCAACATACGACAGTCCCGCCATTCCGGGAATTAACCTAGTGAACCTACACTGCACGCCCTCAATAGCAAGAATTTGGAGACCAAAACTGCACACAGTACTCCAGGTGCGGTCTCACCAGGGCCCGGTACAACTGTAGAAGGACCTCTTTGCTCCTATACTCAACTCCTCTTGTTGGAAGAATCATGTCAGCTTCCCCTCAGCTAACAATGAACCATTGTTTGGGGAGAGGACAATGTAGGGGGAAGATGAGGATGAGGGAGGGATCAAGGTCAGGAGAGGACAAGGTGGGGGTGGAGGGGTGGATGTGAATTACAACTCAGGCAGGGTGCAGGGTCAGGGAGGAGACAAGATGGGGGGAGAGGGGGATGTGAATGAAATTGAGGGAGGGAGGGAGAGTGGAATCAGGGAGGGGTGAGAGGACAAGGTGGGGGTAGAGGGGGGGCATGAATTATAACTGAGGAAGGGATGGAGGGAGAATTCAGGGTCAGGAAGGGACACGGTGGAGCGGACAAGGAGGGGGGGGGAAGAGATAGAGGTGTGAATGAGGAGGGGGCAGGTTTGGAGTCAGGGAGGGGAGAGGACAAGGTGGTGGGGAGAGGGGTGTAAATGAAAACTTTGAGAGGGAGGTTTCAGGATCAGGGAGAGGAGAGGACAATGGTGGTATGAGAGGCGAGGGGCTGATTTAAAACTCAGAGGGAGGTGTTAAGAGTCCAAGAAGGGAGAGGGCAAGGTGCAGGTTGGGGGGGGGTGGAGAGTATGAATGAAAGCTGTGGGAGGGAAGGTCAATGTCAGGAAAAGGACAAGGGGGGGGGGGGGGGAGAGGGCAAGGTGGGGTTGGGGTGGGGGGGCAAGGTGGGGGTGGGGGGGAACAAGGTGCGGGCGGGGTGGCGGGGGGGCAAGGTGGGGGTGGGGTGGGGGGGCAAGGTGGGGGTGGAAGGACAAGGCGGTTGTAAGGGGGGGAAGGGAAGGACAAGGTGGGGATGGGGAAGGGAAGGACAAGGTGGGGATGGGGGAGGGAGAGGACAAGGTGGAGGACAAGGTGGGGGACAAGGTGGGGGACAAGATGGGGGACAAGATGGGGGACAAGATGGGGGTGGGGGGAAGAGGACACAAGGTGGGGGGAGAGGACACAAGGTGGGGGGAGAGGACACAAGGTGGGGGGAGAGGACACAAGGTGGGGGAAGAGGACACAAGGTGGGGGAAGAGGACACAAGGTGGGGGAAGAGGACACAAGGTGGGGGAAGAGGACACAAGGTGGGGGAAGAGGACACAAGGTGGGGGAAGAGGACACAAGGTGGGGGAAGAGGACACAAGGTGGGGGAAGAGGACACAAGGTGGGGGAAGAGGACACAAGGTGGGGGAAGAGGACACAAGGTGGGGGAAGAGGACACAAGGTGGGGGAAGAGGACACAAGGTGGGGGAAGAGGACACAAGGTGGGGGAAGAGGACACAAGGTGGGGGAAGGGGACACAAGGTGGGGGAAGAGGACACAAGGTGGGGGAAGAGGACACAAGGTGGGGGAAGAGGACACAAGGTGGGGGAAGAGGACACAAGGTGGGGGAAGAGGACACAAGGTGGGGGAAGAGGACACAAGGTGGGGGAAGAGGACACAAGGTGGGGGAAGAGGACACAAGGTGGGGGAAGAGGACACAAGGTGGGGTGGGGGGGGGAGAGGACAAGGTGGGGGGGAAGAGGACAAGGTGGGGGGGGAAGAGGACAAGGTGGGGGGGGAAGAGGACAAGGTGGGGGGGAAGAGGACAAGGTTGGGGGGGAAGAGGACAAGGTGGGGGGGAGAGGACAAGGTGGGGGGGAGAGGACAAGGTGGGGGGGAGAGGACAAGGTGGGGGGGAGAGGACAAGGTGGGGGGGAGAGGACAAGGTGGGGGGGAGAGGACAAGGTGGGGGGGAGAGGACAAGGTGGGGGGGAGAGGACAAGGTGGGGGGGAGAGGACAAGGTGGGGGGGGAGAGGACAAGGTGGGGGGGGAGAGGACAAGGTGGGGGGGGGAGAGGACAAGGTGGGGGGGGGAGAGGACAAGGTGGGGGGGGGAGAGGACAAGGTGGGGGGGAGAGGACAAGGTGGGGGGGAGAGGACAAGGTGGGGGGGAGAGGACAAGGTGGGGGGGAGAGGACAAGGTGGGGGGAGAGGACAAGGTGGGGGGAGAGGACAAGGTGGGGGGAGAGGACAAGGTGGGGGGGAGAGGACAAGGTGGGGGGGAGAGGACAAGGTGGGGGGGAGAGGACAAGGTGGGGGGGAGAGGACAAGGTGGGGGGGAGAGGACAAGGTGGGGGGGAGAGGACAAGGTGGGGGGGAGAGGACAAGGTGGGGGGAGAGGACAAGGTGGGGGGGAGAGGACAAGGTGGGGGGGAGAGGACAAGGTGGGGGGGGAGAGGACAAGGTGGGGGGGGAGAGGACAAGGTGGGGGGGAGAGGACAAGGTGGGGGGGGAGAGGACAAGGTGGGGGGGGAGAGGACAAGGTGGGGGGGGAGAGGACAAGGTGGGGGGGGAGAGGACAAGGTGGGGGGGGAGAGGACAAGGTGGGGGGGGAGAGGACAAGGTGGGGGGGGAGAGGACAAGGTGGGTGGGGGGGAGAGGACAAGGTGGGTGGGGGGAGAGGACAAGGTGGGGGGGAGGACACAAGGTGGGGGGAGAGGACACAAGGTGGGGGGAGAGGACACAAGGTGGGGGGAGAGGACACAAGGTGGGGGAAGAGGACACAAGGTGGGGGAAGAGGACACAAGGTGGGGGAAGAGGACACAAGGTGGGGAAGAGGACACAAGGTGGGGGAAGAGGACACAAGGTGGGGGAAGAGGACACAAGGTGGGGGAAGAGGACACAAGGTGGGGGAAGAGGACACAAGGTGGGGGAAGAGGACACAAGGTGGGGGAAGAGGACACAAGGTGGGGGAAGAGGACACAAGGTGGGGGAAGAGGACACAAGGTGAGGGAAGAGGACACAAGGTGGGGGAAGAGGACACAAGGTGGGGGAAGAGGACACAAGGTGGGGGAAGAGGACACAAGGTGGGGGAAGAGGACACAAGGTGGGGGAAGAGGACACAAGGTGGGGGGGGGAAGAGGACAAGGGGGGCGGGGTAAGAGGACAAGGTGGGGGGGGAAGAGGACAAGGTGGGGGGGAGAGGACAAGGTTGGGGGGGAAGAGGACAAGGTGGGGGAAGAGGACAAGGTGGGGGGGGGAAAGAGGACAAGGTGGGGGGGAGAGGACAAGGTGGGGGGGAGAGGACAAGGTGGGGGGGAGAGGACAAGGTGGGGGGGAGAGGACAAGGTGGGGGGGAGAGGACAAGGTGGGGGGGAGAGGACAAGGTGGGGGGGAGAGGACAAGGTGGGGGGGAGAGGACAAGGTGGGGGGGAGAGGACAAGGTGGGGGGGAGAGGACAAGGTGGGGGGGAGAGGACAAGGTGGGGGGGAGAGGACAAGGTGGGGGGGAGAGGACAAGGTGGGGGGAGAGGACAAGGTGGGGGGGAGAGGACAAGGTGGGGGGGAGAGGACAAGGTGGGGGGGAGAGGACAAGGTGGGGGGGAGAGGACAAGGTGGGGGGGAGAGGACAAGGTGGGGGGGAGAGGACAAGGTGGGGGGGAGAGGACAAGGTGGGGGGGAGAGGACAAGGTGGGGGGGAGAGGACAAGGTGGGGGGGAGAGGACAAGGTGGGGGGGAGAGGACAAGGTGGGGGGGAGAGGACAAGGTGGGGGGGAGAGGACAAGGTGGGGGGGAGAGGACAAGGTGGGTGGGGGGGGAGAGGACAAGGTGGGTGGGGGGGAGAGGACAAGGTGGGGGGGGAGAGGACAAGGTGGGGGGAGAGGACAAGGTGGGGGGGAGAGGACAAGGTGGGGGGGAGAGGACAAGGTGGGGGGGAGAGGACAAGGTGGGGGGGGAGAGGACAAGGTGGGGGGGGAGAGGACACAAGGTGGGGGGGAGAGGACACAAGGTGGGGGGGAGAGGACACAAGGTGGGGGGGGGGAGGACACAAGGTGGGGGGGGGGGAAGAGGACACAAGGTGGGGGGGGGAAGAGGACAAGGTGGGGGGGGAAGAGGACACAAGGTGGGGGGGGAAGAGGACAAGGTGGGGGGGGAAGAGGACAAGGTGGGGGGGGAAGAGGACAAGGTGGGGGGGGGAAGAGGACACAAGGTGGGGGGGGGGAAGAGGACACAAGGTGGGGGGGGAAGAGGACACAAGGTGGGGGGGGAAGAGGACACAAGGTGGGGGGGGGGAAGAGGACAAGGTGGGGGGGGGGAAGAGGACACAAGGTGGGGGGGGGGAAGAGGACACAAGGTGGGGGGGGAAGAGGACACAAGGTGGGGGGGGGGAAGAGGACAAGGTGGGGGGGGAAGAGGACAAGGTGGGGGGGGAAGAGGACAAGGTGGGGGGGGGAAGAGGACAAGGTGGGGGGGAGGAGGACAAGGTGGGGGGGGAAGAGGACAAGGTGGGGGGGGAAGAGGACAAGGTGGGGGGGGGAAGAGGACAAGGTGGGGGGGGGAAGAGGACAAGGTGGGGGCGAAGAGGACAAGGTGGGGGGGGGAAGAGGACACAAGGTGGGGGGGGAAGAGGACAAGGTGGGGGGGGGAAGAGGACAAGGTGGGGGGGGAAGAGGGCAAGGTGGGGGGGGGAAGAGGACAAGGTGGGGGGGGGAAGAGGACAAGGTGGGGGGGAAGAGGACACAAGGTGGGGGGGGAAGAGGACACAAGGTGGGGGGGGGAAGAGGACACAAGGTGGGGGGGGAAGAGGACAAGGTGGGGGGGGGAAGAGGACACAAGGTGGGGGGGGAAGAGGACAAGGTGGGGGGGGAAGAGGACAAGGTGGGGGGGGAAGAGGACAAGGTGGGGGGGGAAGAGGACAAGGTGGGGGGGGGGAAGAGGACACAAGGTGGGGGGGGAAGAGGACAAGGTGGGGGGGGGAAGAGGACACAAGGTGGGGGGGGAAGAGGACACAAGGTGGGGGGGGAAGAGGACACAAGGTGGGGGGGGAAGAGGACAAGGTGGGGGGGGGAAGAGGACAAGGTGGGGGGGGAAGAGGACAAGGTGGGGGGGGAAGAGGACAAGGTGGGGGGGGAAGAGGACAAGGTGGGGGGGGGGAAGAGGACACAAGGTGGGGGGGGGGGGAAGAGGACACAAGGTGGGGGGGGGGGGAAGAGGACCCTCAAGGCCACTGGATGAGAGACGAGGGCACATATTGCCGGCCGAAGGAGCCACGCCGCAGCTCCCTGCCCGATGAGGCACCTCATCCCCATACACAGTGGGCGAGAGCAGCCGCGACCTGACTGTTGTTCGTCCAACCCTCACCTTTCACCACCGCCGCCGCCATCACCGCCCTCTCTGGAAGACGACGTCTGCTTGCGTGTGAGGTCACCAAAATGCGTGATCACGTACGGTGCGTGCCCGTGATGCCTGCTGGGTGTTGTAGTCTCAACCAGGAAGTTTAAGTATAAAGAATTATGTCTGAAGATTATGTCTGAAGAAGGGTCTCGACCCGAAACGTCACCCATTCCTTCTCTCCTGAGATGCTGCCTGACCTGCTGAGTTACTCCAGCATTTTGTGAATAAAAACCTTCGATTTGTACCAGCATCTGCAGTTATCTTCTTATACTAAAAAAAAAAAAAATGTATTATTATTACTAAGTTTAAGCATAAGACTTTATACTTTTATTCACAAAATGCTGGAGTAACTCAGCAGGTCAGGCAGCATCTCAGGAGAGAAGGAATGGGCGACGTTTCGGGTTGAGACCCTTCCTCAGACTGTTTAAGTAATCAGTTCAAGAAGCTCAGCAGATCAGGCAGCATACACAAAATGCTGGAGTAACTCAGCAGGTCAGGCAGCACCTGCTGAGTTACTCCAGCATTTTGTGAATAAATACCTTCGATTTGTACCAGCATCTGCAGTTATTTTCATATAGTTCAAGAAGCTCAATCAGTCTGAAGAAGGGTCTCGACCAAAAAAAGTCACCTGTCCCTTCTCTACCGAGATGCTGCCTGACCCGCTGAGTTACTCCAGCATTTTGTGTCTATCTAGGAAGTTTAAGTGTCAAGATAGACACAAAATACTGGAATAACTCAACGGCCCAGGCAGCATCTCTGGATAGAAGGGATGGGTGACCCGAAACATCACCCCACCCATCCCTTCTACCAAGAGATGGTGCCTGTCCAGGTTTAGAAACAGCTTTAGGAACGACCAGGTTTTGGAACAGCTTTTTCCTTACAGCCATCAGGCTATTGCTATCCACTTTGCTGCTGTAACACTGTAAATTTCCCCGGTGTGGGCCGAATAAAGGAATATATTATTGTTATTATTATTATTAATTACTACAACCTCCAATATGCTCTGAACTACATAGCCTTGGGGCCATTGGTTTTTATAGTTCTGCACTATTATTGCTTGTTTATTTTGTTATGTGTGCGTGTCATAAGGTCATAAATCATAAGTGATAGGAGCAGAATTAGGTCATTCGGCCCATCAAGTCTAGTGTGTGTGCATATATTCAAGATTCAAAATTCAAGATTCAATTTATTGTCACATGTACCTATACATATATGTGAGTGTGTGCGTGTGTATATAGCGTAAGAAAATAACTGCAGATGCTGGTTACAAATCGAAGGTATTTATTCACAAAATGCTGGAGTAACTCAGCAGGTCAGGCAGCATCTCAGGAGAGGAATGGGTGACTGAAGAAGGGTCTCGACCTGAAACGTCACCCATTCCTTCTCTCCTGAGATGCTGCCTGGTCTGCTGAGTTGCTCCAGCATTTTGTGAATAAATACCTTGTGTGTGTATATATATACATGCACACTTCACATATATATGTGTGTATATATATATATATATATATACACACGTGTATACGTATGTATATGTCACTGAAGTATTTTTCTCGTTTATTATAGTGTTTACAGTGTATTATGTCTGAAGAAGGGTCTCGACCCGAAACGTCGCCCATTCCTTCTCTCCTGAGATGCTGCCTGACCTGCTGAGTTACTCCAGCATTTTGTGAATAAATACCTTCGATTTGTACCAGCATCTGCAGTTATTTTCTCGCATTATGTTATGCATGGTCTGTTGTGTTGCTCGACGGCGACCGACGTCATCGCGCCGAGGCCCAGCCACGACCCCGCCCCCGCCGTTTATTGTGACGTCACAATGAGGGGCGGGCGGGGCTTGTGTGTGGTGGTGGTGGTGGTGGCGGCGGTGGGGTTAGTTCGCGCGTGCGCGCTTGCCCGGACCCGTCGGGCGTCAGGCGTCAGGAAGTCAGCGCGAGCCGGTGGGGGCGGGCCGGCCGGGAGGGGGGTGGGGGCGGGAGTGAGTGAGAGTGGAGAGGAGAGTTGTCCGCTAACTTCGACGCCAAAAACACAAACAAAAACATGACAGAGTTCGACGCCAACCCGTTCGCCGACCCGGTGGAAATAAATCCCTTTCAGGTAAAGGAAAGCTCCATCCCGCTTTCGTGTTTGTTCGCTCAGGGAGGTGGGAAAACGAGCGTCGGTTGTTCGGCTGGGCCTCAGTCGTTGAGGCGGATTCTCCAGCGAAACCTAACTTGCTGGAGGGGGGGGGGGGGGAGCGGTGATTGACGGGGCGCTCGGTCAATGGAGAGGCAGTCCGTGGCCTGCCCGGCCCCCAAAAGGGGCGGGACGTGGCCAGGCGGTTGATCAAGTTAGATTGGCGCGGCACAGCTTTATGCCTGTCGGACAAAACTTTAGTGGAAAAGTTATTGACGAAAGGGCACTGGCCTTCATACAGAGTCTTCATTGACAGATTCAGGCTTTTTTTAACCTCCTCCCTTCCCCCAAAACATTTAGAGTGTGAACCTGGCAAGGGTTTAAAGGAACTACAGATATGTAGCCATAGGAAACAACTGCAGATGTTGGTTTACATGTAGGTTTAAATTTTCAGTTCCTTCTCTCCAGAGATGCTGCCTGACCCGCTGAGTTGCTCAAGGATCTACAGCTGCTGGTTTAAACCGAGGATTGTCACAAAATGTTGGAGCAGCTCACTTTCAGTCTGAAGAAGGGCCTCGACCCGAAACGTCACCCATTCCTTCTCCCCAGAGATGATGCCTGATACGCTGAGCTACTCCAACATTTTGTATCTATCAAGGCTTTAAAGTGAAGCAGGAAACAGGTGCAGCGCACTCCTCAAGAAAGGCAAATCTCTGAGTTTGAGTAACGTCCACACCCCATTCCACCATGTCGTCATTCTTTTATAAACTAGAGTTGCTCTTTAAAATGAAGTATCATTTGAGATTATTTTTGCAACATATGAACAAAGCATTCAGAAATAATAACAAAAGGGGCAGGCATTATATCTGGAGAAAATCACAAAGTGCTGGAGTAACTCAGCAGGTCAGGCAGTATATCTGGAGAAAATGGACAGATGATTTTATGGGTTGGAATCTTTCTTCAGACTGAGAGTTTGTTACAGGCACTATTTCTGGAGATGCAGTTAGTATCCCTTGTCATCATTATTCAGCAGAACCCTAGCTTTTGTGATGAAACTGCCTTGAACTGAAACGTTGATTGTTTCGATCTCCAAAAATGCTGTATAACTTGCTGAGTCTTGGTTCTTTGGATTTTCAGCATCTTAAGTTTTTTATCTGCTTATTGATTGCCTGCTTTTGGTGCCAACGTGCTGCCTTCCAGCCAATACGTCATTACGTTACATGTCCTTATTCTTACCCTGCTTACCTTTTCCCATCATAAGCCATTGATTAGTGAATTGCCCTCCTCACTGTATGCTGGGCAAATACATTTCTCTGAACTTTGGATTTATTTATGTTTACCTAATCAAATGCTTTCATTGTTTAAACTTATTGCACACCTATTTTCTCCTTTTCTAGAGAAGACTGGGACTTTTTATTATTTCCTGATTATTCAATATCATCACCTTGTATTTTTTTCCATCTTCAATGTATTTTATGATCATACCTGTGTGTGGTCCATTTTATCTCATCACTCCCTTGATGTAGAAATGTTGCTGCATCCTTATTTACAAATTGACTTAAATTGTCCAGTTCTACTTTTTAATTCAATTTTTTTGTAAACTACCCCTAATTTATTATGGTATTTATCAAAACCATTATATGTGGACGTGTATTTCTGCCTCCAAATACCATAAAGATCTTAAAAATAGTATCAGTGTTGGATCTGGTGGTTTTGAAGAAAGTAAGACATCAAAGTTTTTTAAATTTAGTTACAAAGGTATCATCAGCGGGTCAGATAGCATCTCTAAAGAAAAGGAATAGGTGATGGTTTGGTCAAGACCCTTCTTCAGACCGAGAGTCAGGGGAAAGGGAAACGAGAGGTATAGACGGTGATATAGAGAGATATAGGCGTTGGATTAAATTTGACATTAAAGCACAAAGCTCTACTGAGAATGAAGAAATATAGAAACAGCTTAAGGAGGAAATTCCTGCACCTAGAGTCAAGGAATCTGAAACTACAGCACCATCATTGAATGATAATTCAAGAATTGGAGTAACATGATGATGTAAAGTAGAGCTATAAAACCAGGATCGTTGTTTTATAATTAATGCATTACTCAACATTGAACCACCTAGGTTAAGAAACCTGGGTGGTGGTGATTTTGACTTGGTACCAATAGGATGTAGGCAGGAAATTCTGGGTAAATCCAAATTTATTGAGGATTGAAGGAAGATAAAAATCATGAAATTCATAAATGGGGTCCTGGTTTGTACTCAAAACTCTTATGTTAGTGGTGATTAAAGCAAGAGTCAAGAGTGCTTAATAGACATATGTACCGACAATGGAACAGCAGAAATCTTACTTGGCCCATTAACACAATAATACACAAATAAATATACAATCATCAGTAATACAATAAATTAATGATCAGTAACCAGGCCCCATAATTGTGCAAAATCAAACTTCATAGTGCAATCACCTAGTTAGTGTTGTGCTGTGTTCAAGAGCCTGATTGTTGCTGGGAAGAAGCTGTTCTTGAACATGAATGAAGAAGGGTCTCGACCCGAAATGTCACCCATTCCTTCTCTCCTGAGATGCTGCCTGACCTGCTGAGTTACTCCAGCATTTTGTGAATAAATACCTGCGATTTATACCAGCATCTGCAGTTATTTTCTTACACTTGAACATGAATGTAATGGTTCTCGGGCTTCTGTACATCCACCTTCATGGTAGAGAGATGGGAGCATGGCCAGTATGGTGTGAGTCTTTTGATGATACTAGCTGCCTTTTTGAGGCAGTGCCACCTTCAGTGGTGGGGAAGTCAGTACCTGTAATGGATTGGACAATGTATACCACTTTCTGCAGCCTCCTGAGTGTTTGCGTTACCCAACCAGGCGTTGATGCAACCAGTCAGTAAGCACAGTGGGATTACAGAATTAACTGTTAGGTCTTATTGAGTCCACATCATAAGATTAGAAATTGTTCAGCCAGAGCTGAACACACTTCTCGGCATCTGCATACAATTGCGTCTTGCGCTTCTTGTGCGTGGTGGTGGAAAGATTGGTGGAAACAGGGCCGCAACGTGCACGCTCTGTCCTTGACCCCAACTGTTAAGTAATCAGTAAAAGCTCTTTGCATCTGGAGTAGCTCTATATTCTTCGATTGGATTCCCCAGTGAAATCATTGTCTGGGATTCTTTTTCCATTATTTCACTTCTCAGAATTTAGCAGCTAGGCTACAAAAATGGTTTTTGTTTGGATTTAGTTGCATATTTTCCAAGGTTTAGGTGCTTCCAGAGATGCTATACTTTTCCATTTAAAAACGTGCACATGTATTTGGCACAATGGATTGAAATTCTAGCAATGTTCGTACAGTGTGTTCAATTACACACTTTTGAATATTTATTTAACAGCTATAAGGGCAGTTTTCTCTCTTAAGATGGACTAAGGAGAAGACTTAAATTTCAGTTTCAATAGATAAGATTCTCCACAGCTGAGGTCATGTGACTTCCTACCCCTTAAAATGGCCTGCAAGGCTTCAAAATTGCTCTGTCAAAGCAGAAAAAGTGTAAAATTGGACAGACTACCCAACATCAACCTATGTACCAAATTCACATTGTCTCTGCTGACTTTTTTGTTGCACTCTTTTCTCCTCTCACCATACAGCCTTGCAAATTCCTTCCTTTCAGATACTTTAAATTTCATTTAAATAAATCAATTTAACCTTCTAAGTGAATTGGTAAATCTAATTTACATCTTTCATTTTTACATCTTTCCTGTAGTGTGTTGCCCAGAATTGGACACAGTGCTCCAATTCTGCCACAGCAGTGACCATAAAGGTTTCTTCCTTGCTCTCGTACTCCATGCCTCTGCTTATAATCAATTTCACAATCTGCTGCACCCCTTTCAGCAAAATATACACAGATGCTTGCTGATTTCTGTTCTGGTCTCTGCTGTTATAACAATCATATTTAGATTATATTGTCCCTTAGCCTTTCTATCAAGATGCAGTGATTCATATTTCTCATTACATGGTGACTAATTTCACCATGCTACCGGCATCTTCATTGTTCATGACATCTCAGCTGCAGTACTGAAGAGTGATCCAGCTGTTGCAATGCCGTTCCAGTACAATTTTAAAAACTGGCATTTACCATTGATGTAGAAAATTGCTCAATTGTTCTGTGAAAAGGATAAATTGAATACCTCAACCCAACCTTAGATCAAAGCATTGAATTTTAGAGATGAGCAAGTCTTCCTTTCACACAAAGGCAATACTTGATTGTAGCATTAAGGTTTCTTGATAAAACAGATTATGAAAGGAAAAATGTATGCTTTCTCAGACTGAATACAGTAGGACTAAGCCATCGTTCAGATGTGGGCTGATAACGTATGCCACAAATTCCAGGCAGACTCCTAATAATCTAATCTTAATGAACACCACTGAATTATCAGTAATTATCTTGGAAGATCCCAAAGGAAACTAAACTGGACTAACCACTGTCTTTGCAGATTAATGCATGTGTGGTATAGCTACAAGAGCAAGTCAGGTTGAGCATCCTGTTAAGGAGCTTGCTTCCTGGTACCACAAAGCCTTTATACCACCGATGTGGCATGATGTGCCTTGAAAATAGAACTCCAACACCATCCAGGGGAATGTTGAATTGGCAATCCATTCAATCCCCCAAATGTGTATTCCTTTAGTGTTGCACAATGACTGCTGTGAGTGCCATTTATAAAATGCATTCCTACGCTTTTAAGACAATGCTTTGTAATATCGCAAGAATAAAAGACAGCAATTAGGGATGGTCAATAAATGGTACCTTTTCCCATGATACCCACCATCCCAAAAAACAAATAAACTATTTCAAATGCATTTAAAGGGCGTTTCCTTACTAATTGAAAAAGTCACAGTTAACGCTCTAATTCTGTATCATTATTTTTCAAGATGCAGATCTATAAAAGTACAACTACACAAAAGAATTTAGTTAACTCCCAAGAAAGAACAATATGAAATTTATTTTTGATGTGATGCCATAAAAAGGTTCACTTTAGTTTACTCTTTATTTTACCTTTTTTCCTCTGTATTTTCCAACATACTGGTGAATTATAACAACACTGTGCAGGTTTAAGTATCCCAGTAAAAATAAATCACGGCTTTATGCAAACTATTAAGATTATGTACTGTCTACCAATGCAATCGTTGCACGTGGACATACATGTGAATTTGTGTCTGGCAAACTCAACATCTTGTATTCTGGTTGGGTCGTTTACTGGAACGTTTACTGTTCAATTTCTGGTAACCCGTGCTTCCCGGGTTCTCCTCTCGGGTCCCCTCACATTCGTCTCCCTCCCCCTTTTAGCTCATCCACTTCCTACACACGCATTACACCCACTCGATCTCCTCCCCATCTGTTGGTCACTTCGGCAGTTGTCTCCACCCCGCCTGGCTCCATCAGCCCTTTAGATAGACGCAAAATGCTGGAGTAACTCAGTGGGACAGGCAGCATCTCTGGATAGAAGGAATGGTGACGTTTTGGGTTGAGACCCTTCTTCAGACTGAGAGTCAGGGAGAGGGAGACACAGAGACAAGGGAGGCTCCATCCCCATCTGCCCTTTCCTTTGTCAGCTTCTGTCACCCTCCCCAACCTGACTCCACCTGCCAATCATCCCTCCTCCACCCATCACCTGACCGCACTAACACCTGTCTCAACCTTTCCTGTCCTGTTTTACTCCTCTTCACTCTGTCACGATGCCAATTTTTCCGGTCACCTCTACATACCTTCCCAGCACAGATGTTGCTCGACCTACTGAGTTTCTTCCGTTTGGTTTTGCTCTGGATACCAGAATCTGCAGTCTCGTGTGTGCCCATGAATTTTATCATATTGTTGTATTTACAAACTCCACTGGCTCCCCATCCCCCAGAGAATCCAGTACAAAATCCTCCTCATGACCTACAAAGCCCTCCATAACCTGGCCCCATCCTACCTGACCGACCTCCTCCACAGGCACACTCCCACCTGCACCCTCCGCTCTGCTGCTGCCAATCTCCTATCCCCCCACATCCGGACCAAACTCAGATCCTGGGGGGACAGGGCTTTCTCCATCGCTGCTCCCACCCTATGGAACTCACTACCCCAAACCATCAGAGACTCCTCCACACTCACCACATTCAAAACATCACTGAAGTCTCAGCTGTTCAGTACTGCCTTCAACCACTGAAGGTCACCTCACCTTCTGTCTCCTTTCTCTGCTCGTTTACTTATTTATCTATTTATTCACTTCCCTATGTTCTCTAAATCTCTGTAAAGCGTCTTTGAGTATATGAAAAGCGCTATATAAATGTAATGCATTATTATTATTATTATTATTTATGTTGATGTTTCTGTCTATTAGTCGCATTAATCTTGGCAAAGATATTTAGTGACTGATTTCACTCTGACTGCCACAGCCAAGTCCAATTCCATTCTTGTTTGATGTTTTTAAAGAAACCTCAGCACTGAACAATGATTAACAAAACTTGTTTGTAAGAAAGCACTGCAGATGCTGGTTTAAATCGAAGGTAGATGCAAAATGCTGGCGTGACTCAGCAGGACAGGCAGCATCTCTGGAGAGAAGGAATGGGTGACATTTCGGGTCGAGACGGTTCTTCAGACAAAACCCGTTTCGTTCCCTTCACCTCCTATCTGCCCTCAGTCCCATTGAGATATGCCCAATTGCAGCCACCTTTTAGTAATTCAGAGCAGACTAAGTATAGAACCTATGATGTTTTATCTGTGTGCCTTGGAGGGAACTGCAGGTGCTGGTATACACCGAAGATAGACTCAGCGGGCCAGGCAGCATCTCTGGATAGAAGGTCCCTATCCAGAGATGTTGCCTGTCCTGCTGTTACTCCAGCATTTTATGCCTATCCACACACCAGGTGATGCATTAGGGGAAATCATGCTTGACAAATCTACTGGAATTTTTTGAGGATGTAACTAGGAAAATTGACAGGGGAGAGTCAGTGGATGTGGTGTACCTCGACTTTCAGAAAGCCTTCGACAAGGTCCCACATAGGAGATTAGTGGGCAAAATTAGGGCACATGGTATTGGGGGTAGGGTACTGACATGGATAGAAAATTGGTTGACAGACAGAAAGCAAAGAGTGGGGATAAATGGGTCCCTTTCGGAATGGGAGGCAGTGACCAGTGGGGTACCGCAAGGTTCGGTGCTGGGACCCCAGCTATTTACGATATACATTAATGACTTAGACGAAGGGATTAAAAGTACCATTAGCAAATTTGCAGATGATACTAAGCTGGGGGGTAGTGTGAATTGTGAGGAAGATGCAATAAGGCTGCAGGGTGACTTGGACAGGTTGTGTGAGTGGGCGGATACATGGCAGATGCAGTTTAATGTAGATAAGTGTGAGGTTATTCACTTTGGAAGTAAGAATAGAAAGGCAGACTATTATTTGAATGGTGTCAAGTTAGGAGGAGGGGGAGTTCAACGAGATCTGGGTGTCCTAGTGCATCAGTCAATGAAAGGAAGAATGCAGGTACAGCAGGCAGTGAAGAAAGCCAATGGAATGTTGGCCTTCGTAACAAGAGGAGTTGAGTATAGGAGCAAAGAGGTCCTTCTACAGTTGTACCGGGCCCTGGTGAGACCGCACCTGGAGTACTGTGTGCAGTTTTGGTCTCCAAATTTGAGGAAGGATATTCTTGCTATGGAGGGCGTGCAGCGTAGGTTCACTAGGTTAATTCCCGGAATGGCGGGACTGTCGTATGTTGAAAGGCTGGAGCGATTGGGCTTGTATACACTGGAATTTAGAAGGATGAGGGGGGATCTTATTGAAACATATAAGATAATTAGGGGATTGGACACATTAGATGCAGGAAACATGTTCCCAATGTTGGGGGAGTCCAGAACAAGGGGCCACAGTTTAAGAATAAGGGGAAGGCCATTTAGAACGGAGATGAGGAAGAACTTTTTCAGTCAGAGAGTGGTGAAGGTGTGGAATTCTCTGCCTCAGAAGGCAGTGGAGGCAAGTTCGTTGGATGCTTTCAAGAGAGAGCTGGATAGAGCTCTTAAGGATAGCGGAGTGAGGGGGTATGGGGAGAAGGCAGGAACGGGGTACTGATTGAGAGTGATCAGCCATGATCGCATTGAATGGCGGTGCTGGCTCGAAGGGCTGAATGGCCTACTCCTGCACCTATTGTCTATTGTCTATTAAACCATAACTTCAAATAAATCGACAAACCAATTAAATCCCTCTATCATAACCTCTCTCCTGTTGTAGATTTTGTTTAATATTTTATGCATAATATTTTGTTAAAGAGTTTATATTTTAGTTCAAAGGAGGTATTAAACATGAACTTGTGCAAAACCATTTATTAATTGGTATTTTTCAAATGTAACAGTTACTGTAGAAGAATTAAGTATTGCATTTTCATCAGAAGGATTATAGGACATAATTTGAAAAGGGCAGAGATAGAGAGAATTTTGTAATATTATTGAATATGGCAGAGAAAGTGGTTTAAAAAATTGACAATATCCTTGATCTTGGAATAAACTTTACACAAATGGCTAGTGTCTGGAATCCACTACTAGGATTGTAGTGGTGGCAGGTTCAATTGTAATGATTAGATGGGAGCTGGCGAGATATTTAAAAGGGAAAGTATTTGCAGCATGGGAAGATGGTGAGGGAGTGGCACTTGCTGGATTTGAGCCACACAGAATCATTGACCCAAATGGCAATTTTCTGTGTTGTAACCTTTTCTATGATTTAAGCATCTCGTCAAGTCTCCTTTAGTGCAGACTATCAGTGTAATATTATTTACGGCAATGCTCTGTTGGTGGAATAATTGTGTTTAATGCACAATAGCACTACAGCAGTTCCCCTTTTTTTGTCCCTTTTTCATTGCATTAGTTGTGTTTCTAAATCATCTGTATCCGTTGTTTCTGATACAAAACAGCCTAAAATTAGATGTGCTGTTCTGGAAAAAAATATAGAATTTGAATGTCATCTACATGAATGGAAGCTACGGTGATGCTGCAGTGAGTGCGGCTGCCTTATAATTCCAACAACCTGGCTTTGAATCTGACCTGTTGGTGCAGAGTTTGCATGCTTTCCCTGCATTTGTTTCCTCTGATGCTTGTTTTCCCCTCACAATCAAAAGCTTGCTGGTTGATAAGTTAATTAACTGGTGTAAATTGCCCCTGAAGTAATAGTGAGATTGGGGGTGCTGATGGGCATGTCATATCATATCATATATATACAGCCGGAAACAAGCCTTTTCGGCCCTCCAAGTCCGTGCCGCCCAGCAATCCCCGACATTAACACTATCCTACACCCACTAGGGACAATTTTTACATTTACCCAGCCAATTAACCTACATACCTGTACGTCTTTGGAGTGTGGGAGGAAACCGAAGATCTCGGAGAAAACCCACGCAGGTCACGGGGAGAACGTACAAACTCCTTACAGTGCAGCACCCGTAGTCAGGATCGAACCTGAGTCTCCGGCGCAGCATTCGCTGTAAAGCAGCAACTCTACCACTGCGCTACCGTGACTAAGTCACAGGAAACAACATGGGACAGATAGGAATGCGGAAACATGGCTTGGATATGATGAGCCAAATGGCGTCTGTTATGAGACATAGGAAGTCCTTTAAAAGCAAGTTCAAATTTTTTAAAGCATTTATTGCATTCCTGTCTAACAAAGTGCAGATACAGGAGTGACCAGAACCTGCACAACTGGAGTGGTAAAACTAAATGCCTCTAGATATTGTGGGATTTGGCCTGTAAAGGATTTTTCACAATACTTGCTAAATCAGTCACTTCATAATAAGATGGAATTGGATTTTCACATAGAGCTCTTCCTCCGAGAAAGCATCAAGATTTCAAATCCAAGTATAAAGCATGTTTACACACACTTTGGCTGAGCAAATGGTGAATTGCGCATGGGGTCAGTGTCGCCTGCACAGTTAAAGTCTTCAGTTTTTGTTTCAAAATAAAAACTTTCTTTAGACTAATACCTTTGCTTTGCACGTTTATATCGTTTCCCTGTTGCACCGAATATTAATTATTAGTGGGATAGTCCCATGGTAAATGGTAACGATCGGAGTATCTTTTCATGGACCATTTTTATATCGGGGAGGCGCGGTGGTAGAGTTGCTGCCTTACAGTGCCAGAGACCCATGTTTGATCCTGACTACAGGATCTGTATGGAGTTTGTACGTTCTCCCTGTGATCACATGCATTTTCCTCAGGGTGCTCTGGCTTCCTCCCACATTCTAAAGATATGCTGGTTTGTAGGTTAACTGGCTTCTGTAGATTGTCCCTCATGTGTAGAATAGAACTGCTGGTAGGCGCGGACTTGGTGGGCCGAAGGGCCTGTTTCCACACTGCATCAACTTGAATGGACAATTGTAGAGAGTGAGTGAGTGGGGGTGGGGGGGCAGTGAAAGAAAGTGGGGGTGCGGAGGAAAACCTCAACACCCCAATCTTGCATCTATGTCAGTGTTATAAGGTTGCAACTAGATCTTAGTTTATTTTCCTTCCTTAATCTGGGATGATGGGATTTATTGTATTATTAGTGCCATCTATATTGTTCAGTATAAGATTGGGATAGAATCTGGAATCTTCCCAGTTTGGTTGGTTCAGTTGTCCACTGTTTGCAGTCATTGAATTGTCAGGGATATCAAAAGAATATCATTTTAAAGTTTCTTATGTTACTGTTTCTTATTTCAAGTTGTTCATAATTGATACAAGCAAATTTTCAAATATATATTTCTATTTATCAATCTAATTTGTTCATAAATTAATGAACCTTGAGTAAGTTGTTTGTTGCATGGGAACCACAGGTTGTCTATTTTTTTAGGAATATAAACCTTGTATTATTCCTTTTTTATATTCTAAGAAATTTAATTTTAACAAATTAATTCCATAAAATAATTTTAGAAAAATAATTTTGTAATGGGTGTCCCTGGAGGAATATACCAAAAATTAGGCAAATTGTATTTATCATCCATGTTTCTCTGGCATTTAATCTTTAATTAACTTCCTGGTGAAGGAAAGGAAGAAATGTAAGTTAACAATAGCTGAGAGAATCATTAACCTTGAAGGCCTTTGTTATCTTATTTTGGAGAGTTCAATCTGGTAACGAGGAGGAAGTTATTTTTACTAGTAGCCACTGAGCAAAACTAAACTAAACTGATTTTCTTTTTGCATTATAAGACACAAAGACACATGGTTTGACCAATCTTGTCTAAGTTTTATGGTTTAAATTAATTTAAGCATTGGAGTTGAAAGCTGGCTTGTGCATCTTTTCATCAAATGCAATTAGGTTGATGCTTAAAATAATCAACAATTGGAATTGTTTGCAATCTTGGAAGCCACTGGATTTTTTGAACCACTTCGACCTGGCACTGGAATTTTCCAGTAAACATTTGATTTTACACTGGTTTCTTTTTCCAGTAGCAACTGGTACTGGATCTTGTAACATGAAAGCAGCTTGTCAATTAGGTTAAAATTACTGTTGGTGTTTTGAAATACACAGCTGATTGGTGTGGGATGATGCAGCTAAAATTGGATCCGTTTTATTAGTAGGGAAAGGTTCCTGCTCAAACATTCCAATACTATGTCTGCATGTTAGAATCAAACTCTGGCTGCTGGTGGCACATTGCACCACCCTACATTCATTGCTACTTTGCCAAAGTTGGAGTGTGGCCTTTCAAAAGCATAACATTTCATAGAAAATAGGTGCAGGAGTAGGCCATTCGGCCCTTCGAGCCAGCACCGCCATTCAATATGATCATGGCTGATCATCTAAAATAAGTGCCCCGTTCCTGCTTTTTCCCCCATATCCCTTGATTCCTTTAGCCCTAAGAGCTAAATCTAACTCTCTCTTAAAAACTTCCTGTGAATTGGGCACCACTGCCTTCTGTGGCAGAATTCCATAGATTCACAACTCTCTGGGTGAAAACGTTTTTCCTCATCTTAGTCTTAAATTGCATACCCCTTATTCTTAAACTGTGACCTCTGGTTCTGGATTCCCCCAACATTGGGAACTTTTTTCCTGCATCTAGCCTGTCCAATCCTTTAAGAATCTTATGTTTCTATAAGATTGGCTTTCAATCTTTTAAATTCCAGTGAAAACATGCCCAGTCGACCCATTCTTTCAATTTCAATGCCTAAATTCTGTTTTTATGGTGCTTTTAATGTAGCGAATACGCTTATGAGCAGCATTATCATTTATGCCGAGTTACATTAGTGTGAGTCACCAAAACCTGGCTAAAGACACAAAGCATAAGGAAAAATGAGTAGACCATTTAATTCCTTACAGCTGCTTTGCCATTCAAGGGTATCATAGGATGATCTTTTACCTCATTGCAACTTTTCCAAGCTTGATCGCTTATTTTGAGAATAAGATTCAGTTCTAGAGGTCCATCCAAGGAAACATCATCTCTGCATCCACCATGTCAAAACTGGAAGAATTTGTGCCCTTGACAAGACTGGGAACAAGAGAGTTAGCTCTAACTTGCAGAGAATGTGGGGGAGGGATGTCTTCACTAGCTAATGCATGTCCCACTGTGCAACTGCCTCACAACTTGCACTGTCATTTTGTATGATCAAGCAGGGGTTAAGAGACTCTGTCCCCTAATCGAAATTGAAATAGACTTGGAATTAATCGAGTTGCTTGAAGTTGATGTAGGGAATTACGGAACTCGCCATCCTTACTGCTGATGATATGGCTACTAATGTGGAGTGATTGACCCTCTGGATACACAATGATTGTGAAAACTGGTACTTCTTGGAGTAGGAATGGAGGAGATGGTGATTGCAACCATGGAGTGTTTTGAAAACTGGGATGCAAATTTTTTAATGAAACCATTGACTACTTAAGATAGACACAAATCGCTGGAGTAACTCAGCGGGACAGGCAGCATTTCTGGAGAGAAGGAATGGGTGACATTTTGGGTTGAGACCCTTCTTCAGACTGGTTAGAGATAAGGGAAAACGAGAGATATAGACGATATGTGGAAAGACTGCTTAATATCAGCTAAATAACTCCGATTACTCCTTGAGCCGACAATGCTAATGTGAAATGAAATGTTTAAGAATTTAAATTGAAAATGTTTCAGTCTTTTTATGCTGGAATTCTTCACAGTAAAGGTTGGATTGATAATGGTGGTGTATAATTAAATTGCATGAGGCAGAAGATAGACATTCAATCATGTGTAACTCAAATTCAATTACGCTGATCTTGTTTATTCTGGAGAGATTTTGCGAATAGATTCCTTGTATATTTCTTATGAATACTCTCTACAGTGTTGTATTAAGAATAAAATGTAATTTATTAACTCTTCAGGGTGATGGTCACGTATAACTTATTATTTTAATGCAGCAACCATGCATTTCCGTTGCCATTCAGATTTAGTGATGCCAGAGGATATGTGTCCAGGCACACTATATATAAACTATTCTTGCAGTTATGGTGGTACAGGCAATGCTACCCCACATCTGAAGGAAAGCTAACTATTTCTGGCTCCTAAATTGTCAATCTTTGCCTTCACAATGAGAATATGGTTCGAGTAAGCATGGTTGTTTCCTCCTTCCATTAACAAACTATCAATATTGAAGCTGGCACTTTAAAAAATAAAATAGTTTGTCTAAGAGGCCAGTAGGGATTCAGCAAATGAGGATATGTTTAATCACTGAGAGAATCTTTCATAAATTGCTGGGATAAAAATGCGGACTAAAATATGCAGCTTGGCATTCTACTTTGTATAATTATTTCTCATTATTATTGTTCTGTGGAATAAGCCCTAAAATTTTGTTTTATAAATGATAGAGGGGAGGAAGAGATTGCCAAATAAATGATTGAAACAATATAATGAGCACTTGAGCAAAACTCATCTGAAGCTATCTATCCAGATCAGTTTTGGTTTATAGCTATCTCTGAATGAATCTAGATTTTATTCTGTGGTTTGGGGACTTAAAAAAAATGGAACCTTGTTTTAATTGGCGGTGTTTATCCAAAAGTATTTAAACTCACGGCCTCTTTTTGCCTTCTCAGGATCCTTCGGTAACTCAGCTGGCTAATGCCAACCAGCAAGGTATTGATGATTTTAATCCATTCACTGAGAACAGCAGGCTGGTAAGTTTCAACATTGTTGATATCTTGTTCCTCCTTTTAGTTCCATGGAAGTAAGACCACCAGCAAGTAGATTTAGTTCCATGGAAGTAAGACCACCAGCAAGTAGATTTTTGATAGGAAACCATGTAGCCTCTGTGTCAAAGGTTTTCATGTTAATACCTTTTTTTCCTTAATTTACATTATTAAAAGTTTGTAACTTTGAAAGTGGGTTTATTAGTTGTTTCACTTTAAATGTTGGGTGTGTTGTTTTGTCCAGTGTGATAGTGAAATTGATTTCAAATATTACAGGACATGCAAACATGGCTGAACTGGATTTAAAAAATAATTTGGGGAAAATAATAGGTTCCAGCATTGACATCAATAACTACCAGATGTTCCTTAGATAGTGACAATTGGTGTGATTCCCATGATTTGTTAGATCTGTGTAATTTGTGTACTTTTATCAGTTGGCATAATGCATTCATTTTTTTCCTAACTGATTTCTTGTTCCCAACCTACCGGGAAATGTCAGCCACTTACCAAGAGTACAGTCCACACCACCAACCTTGGCTATATACACGTCATTGAGTGTGGGACTGAAAACATGGCTAAGTTGCATGTAGTTCCAACATAGTTTATTCAGCATGAGAATATTCTCTTCTTACTCCTCATCCAGGTCACTGAGCCCATTGTTGTACCCTATTAACCTTCTGGTTTAAAATTAGTTAACTTGAGCAGGAGATTGGTCCCAATGTGGAAGGTGCATGACTTGTTATTTTATGTTAACTTAATCCAGGATTATACTTGTGATTGTAATTTACTGTATAAAGTGAGATGGTTTTGTTAAATACGGTATTTCTCAAAGCTAATTTTTTGCTGAAAAGTTAGATTTAACCCAATAAATACCGAGGAGAATAAATTGTTCAATGCTTTTGGGTATCTATTTTGTCTTTGTTACCTTTATGTTTTTAATTGAATTGTTTTGTGTAGGACATCCAAATAGGCAAAATAAAACTTCACTATTTATAATAGACCAATTATAACAATTCTACATATAGATTTACAACAATTGTGCTTTAATAATACTGCAGTGATTTATGAACCATCAATAAGAGAATGTATTTGTCACTTTGGTTGTGCAATGAATTCTGAATTCTAAACTTCAGTGCTATATAAAGTTGGATAAGACACGGGGGTTAATTCTTATATTTGACTGGTTCAGATGGGCATAAAATGTCATGGACAATATCCGAATCCAATACATTCACATGCTGTCTTGGCCTAAATAGCTGCTCCTTCCCTCTCCCCTCCTCTACAAAGCAACAGTTTTGTTCAGTTTGTTGCTCGCCATTGCTGATATAAGATTGCTACCGTGTCTGTTCATAAACACTGGGTACACTTTTAAAAACAACTTGTGGCAACATGAGGCATGGTTATACATGAGTTTTAGTTTTACTTTTTGCTGTGTGTTTTCTACAATTTCAAATGACCTTTATTGCAGATTTGATTCCTGATATGTGGAAAAGGACTGAAGCTGTTTAATTCAAAGTTAGCACCTTAGTATGTTCCTAATTTTATTTTTACTGTTTAGACTCCTTCTGCAACAGATACCAAAGTTCCAGCTGCACCGAAGATTGCTCCTTCTCAGCCAGCAATCTTGCAACCGACAGTGGAACCCAGTCCTCAGGTATGCTAAATAATGGAATGGTATGGAATTCTGTTGTGCAGTTAACAGGCACAATAAATATAAAATCTTAATAGAAGCTAACTTCATTCAGTTAGTGATGTTTACTAACTTAATTCACATAATTCAAACTGAATTGACAGATTGAACCAACCCATAAGAACAATCTACACCACAGATGAACACACACATTCTTTCACACAGATGGGGATGAATGTTTCCTGCCTAATCCGTAGCATGGGGTCCCCATTAATTACCCTTCTGGTGTGACTTCAGTGAACTGACTGAATATTTTCCACAGTAGATTTTAAAAACCCATGACAGTATTTGAGAGGGAGTGGATGTGAACCCGAGCCAACTGTTTTTCATTGCTGGGTAAGCTGTAGCTGTGTGGGGTACTCTCATCTCCTAAGTCTGATTCAAGTTCTGGTTGAAGTTCTATTCTGCAGAATAACCACACACATCTGGACTGCTCGCACAGTATTAAGGGAGTGTTACACTTCCAGAGCATCTTTTAGATGAGACGCTGAAAGGAGGGATTGTCTGCTGTCTCAAGTGGAACAAAAGATCCTGTGACACTATGTCAGGGAAGAGTGGGGGAGATTTGTTTGATGTTCAGATCAATATTTATCCCTTATTACCGCGGCACGGTAGCGCAGCGGTAGAGTTGCTGCTTTACAGCGAATGCAGCGCCAGAGACTCAGGTTCGATCCTGACTACGGGTGCTGCACTGTAAGGAGTTTGTGCGTTCTCCCCGTGACCTGCGTGGGTTTTCTCCGAGATCTTCGGTTTCCTCCCACACTCCAAAGACGTACAGGTATGTAGGTTAATTGGCTGGGTAAATGTTAAAAAAAATTGTCCCTAGTGTGTGTAGGATAGTGTTAATGTACGGGGATCGCTGGGCGGCACGGACTTGGTGGGCCGAAAAGGCCTGTTTCCGGCTGTATATATATGATATGATGATATGATGATTTAACATAGGACAAATGTGTTACGTCATTGTTGTTGACAGAATTTTGTGCACTAATTTGCAACCACTCGTATTATTTTATGATAGTAGCAACCCATCAAAAATTACTTCATTGACTACAGACTCGTGACTTCAAAGGAATGTGAAAAAAATAATGTTTGAATGTTTGAATAAATAATAACACTTGGGCGTAGCGGTAGAGTTGCTGCCTTACAACGCTCGCGGCACCGGAGACCCACTTTGATCCCGACTACGGGTGCTGTCTATATGGTGTTTGTACGTTCTCCCCGTGACTTGCGTGGGTTTTCTCCGAGATCTACAGTTTCCTCCCACACTCCAAAGACGTACAGGTTTGTAGGTTAATTGGCTTGGTATAAGTGTAAATTGTTCCTTGTGTGACGGATGGTGTTAATGTGTGGGGACTGCTGGTTGGCGCACACTCAGTGGGCCGAAGGGCCTGTTTCCGCACTGTATCTCTAAACCAAAGTAAACTTGGGAATTATTTGCCTGTAAATGAAGGAAAATAAATCTTGGATGTTTACAACGTGCACCAAAGATTCAAAGATTGCAGTATAATACAATGAACAGGTTGAAGTCAAGTTAAGTCAAGTCAATTTTATTTGTATAGCACATTTAAACACAACCCACGTTGACCAAAATGCTGTACATCAGTTCAGGTACTAATAAACGAACAACTAAATGGCACATAAACATAACAGCACAATACATAAACAGTTCACAGCGCCCCCTCAGAGGGCTTCAAACGCTAGGGAGTAGAAATAGGTTTTGAGCCTGGACTTAAAGGAGTTGATGGAGGGGGCAGTTCTGATGGGGAGAGGGATGCTGTTCCACAGTCTTGGAGCTGCAACCGCAAAAGCGCGGTCACCCCTGAGCTTAAGCCTAGACCGCGGGTTAGTGAGTAGCCCCATATCGGCCGACCTGAGGGACCTGGAGATAGAGTGGTGGGATAGAAGATTTTTGATATAAGGGGGGGCAAGCCCGTTTAGGGCTTTATATGTGATTAGGAGGAGCTTGAAATTGATTCTGTACCTTACTGGGAGCCAGTGGAGAGAGGCCAGGATCGGGGTGATGTGCTCCCTTTTACGGGTACGCGTCAGGAGTCTCGCTGCGGCGTTTTGGACCAATTGTAGGCGGGACAGGGATGATTGACTGATCCCAGTGTATAGGGAGTTGCAGTAGTCTATGAAGCATCATTGAGAATCGAACTGCATATGCTGGAAATCTGAAATAAAACAAAAAGTGCTGGAAACATTCAGCAAGTCCGGCAGCATCTGTGGAAAGAAAAACAGTTACAGGTTGTTGTGTTATTGTCCCCTGGTTCAAGTGTTCTTATAACTCTTAATGCATCCCTTTTAATTTAAACTCCCTTATTATCATTTATTCTTGTGTCCTTTTTCTTGATCGTATTCCTGCAGTAGAGAGCATCATTTCTGAATTTGACTTCATAGACAATTAACCTACATCAGGAATGAGAAAATGGGCAACAAATCCGAAATCATCATCATTGGTCCAAAAACGCTCAACAAATCCACCCAAAACTTCATCCTCAATATTGATGGTCTCCCGGTATCCACCTCCCCTCACATCCGGAATCTTGGAATCATCTTTGATCAAACCCTCTCCTTCGACAAACACATCAAACACATCACCAAGACAGCCTTCTTCTACCTCAAAAACATCGCCCGTCTCCGTCCATCCCTCTCCTCCACAGCTGCAGAAACCCTCATCCACGCCTTCATCACCTCCCGTCTGGACTACTGCAACAGCCTCCTCTATGGCTCAACCTCAAAAATCATCAGTAAACTTCAATACATTCAAAACTCCGCTGCCCGTCTACTCACCCACCCCCGATCCGTGACCATATCACCCCCGTCCTTTACAAGCTCCACCGGCTCCCCATCCCCCAGAGAATCCAGTACAAAATCCTCCTCATGACCTACAAAGCCCTCCATAACCTGGCCCCATCCTACCTGACTGACCTCCTCCACAGACACACTCCCACCTGCACCCTCCGCTCTGCTGCTGCCAACCTCCTGTCCCCCCCATCCGGACCAAACTCAGATCCTGGGGGGACAGGGCTTTCTCCATCGCTGCTCCCACCCTCTGGAACTCACTACCCCAAACCGTCAGAGACTCCTCCTCACTCACCACATTCAAAACATCACTGAAGTCTCACCTGTTCAACACTGCCTTCAACCACTGAAGGTCACCTCACCTTCTGTCTCCTTTTTCTGTTCGTTTACTTATTTATCTATTTATTTTCTTCTCTATGTTCTAAAAATCCCTGTGAAGCGTCTTTGAGTGTTTGAAAAGCGCTATATAAATGTAATGCATTATTATTATTATTATTATAGTTAACCTTGCTTCATCAGTCGGAAATTGCTACAACCTATTATTTGGAAAGTGGTGTCATGTCATTGAGAAAAAAATAATGGCATTGGTGAGAGTCGACATGGTTTCATGAAAGGAAAATTATGTTTGACAAATTTGTTGGAGCCTTTGAGGTTGCAGCTCGTAGATACGGATGGAATGTTTTGGAGTTTCGGCATACTTGATCAGATAATGGAATGGTTACTGCACAGAAGGAAGCCATTCAGCTAATAATATCCATCACAGGTCATGGTACCACACAAAGGCTGCAAACAAAGTTGAAGTATGTGCGATTGGGGGTATACTAGAATATACGAGTGAGAATTGGTGAAATGTTATCAGACATGCCAGTTTTGGTACGGGGGAGGGGTCTTAAGTCAACAATTAGTTCCTTGGATAGACTCAAAATGCTGGAATAACTGCAGGACAGGCAGTATCTGGAGAGAAGGAATGAGTGATATTTCGGGTTGAGGCCCTTCTTCAGACTTGGTCTTGTTAATGTTGAGAGGTTGACGCAACACCACTCACCAGATGTTCCATCTCTCTCTCTCCTGTATGCTGGCTCGTGCCTACTTGTGATGTGGCCAACAGCAGTTGGATGAGGTCCAACTCATCCTGGCTGTTCACAATCTGTAACAAAGATTAAGTTGAGTACAAAAATCACAGGTTTGCTGCAGATGCAGACTTGTTGGCTGGTGTGGGTTGTAACGAAGATGTGTACAGGTAGCGGAAGGCTGAGTGAGTAAGCAAGTATAAAGTGGATTAAAACGGGGAAAAATTAGGTAATCTAATTTTGATTGAGGGTACAAGAGTTGAATTTTTATTTAATGAAGAGAGATTGTGGCCCAAGTGAGACCATGCCTGGAATATTGTGGAAATCCATCTCCCTAAAGGCAAACATGCGATAGAGAGAGTGATCTGAAGTTCACTAGATTAATTCCTGGTTCTAATCAATGTTCTAAATTTTTTCAGAGTTCTTTGTCCTCAAATAGATTTTGATTTGATTTTAGAAAAATGAGAGATGATTTTATAGGGAGATGTCGAGTTGGTGTTTTGTTGACTGGGTTATTTTGAGTCTGGGGTTAGGTCATAAGTGATAGGAACAATATTAGGCCATTTGGCCCATCAAGGTACAGTCACAAAAGTAGGTGTCAGCCAATTGGAACGGAAATTAGAAAATATCTTCACCCGAAGGATAGTGAATCTTTGGAATTCTCTACATGAGAAGATGGTGAAGGCTCACTGAGCACTTTTACTAAATCGCAGATTATAATTGAAATGGAGAGTAAAATATTTTAAGGCAATGATGAGGTAGTTGAGGCTGGTACTATAACAACATTTAAAAGAAATTTGGACAGGTACATGGATAGGAAAGGTTTAACAGAATATAGGCCAAACATGGACAGGCAGTACTAGTGGAGATGGGGTATCTTGGTTGGCATGGGCAAATTGGCCTGAAGAGCCTGTTCCATTCTGTATGACTAAGAATTGAGGGATTATATTCATTCAGGATAGTGGTGCCCAGGTGAAAGACTGGCCTTGAGATCATTGAATATAGAACAGAAACCAGTGCAGAATGGCTACTGCCTCTAATTATGCAACAAGCTGGTAAAGAATATAGAATATATTCAAATAAAGAATATATTTAATGATATCTATAACATAGAGCCTTGTTGAAGCAGTGTATTTGCTAAATTACTATATCTAAAGTTAGTCTTAAATTTTGAAACGTGATCAGAATTATTTTAGATATCAATTTATGAAGAATTTCTGTTATTTTTTAGTTTAGTACCAATGTTATGTCTTTATAGTAAAACAGGAGTCATTCTCAAAAGTTCCATCCAGCTTCAAATGTATTCAATGATATTGTCAGGAGCTGCTCACTTGTTTAATCTCCAGTAAAAAGTTTACTTCAAACAACATTTTTTGGGAAGTTATACAATTTTTGATGCAATAGATCTGTCGGTTGAACCTTATGAACCCTCTTTTTTTAGCTGCAGTCTTTTTGAAAATCTGTATAAGATATTGGCAAATTTTCCCAATTTAGATGATTGGAATGGAAGATTTTCTATGGTTCCAGTCAATGATTGTACACATTAGATAGTAATGAGAACTTTTGAGATGGGCCCTTTCGGCAGTTGCAGATCATGGAAATAGACTCTCTAGCTTGTATTGCAGATACTACTGTTACATCAGGCCAGGAAGTTTCTGACTACCTTATCCAATCCATTGTCTACTCCAATTAACAATGACAAGTATTCAGAGACCTGCAGGTTATTAGGGGGAATTCCTTTCGAGTGTAAAGACAAGGTGAGAAGGATGATAGAAAAAGGTAGGCTTGCTAACTGAGTATTTAAAAAGGCAGATATGTTAAATATAACTTTACTTATTGATGCACTTTTTCAGTTTTTGTATTTTATCAATTATCTTACATACTGTTTTGGTTTGAAAAAGTACCTATCTTGGTATCAATGTGCCTCAAGCACATAACTCAAGCTGAGAATGTAACCTAATTTCTGTATTGCCTCAGTAATTTGTGGCTCTTCATGGCCAATTGAATAAGTGACTGTTCAAATGGATGGTGGGGAGGCTCTCGAAGCTGCCCCTTCATGGTGTTTGGCATAACATTCATCATATTGTTTTTCGTCCCCCATCTTCCTCCATTTCATCACATGCTGATTGTTTATAAACTTGAATTTAATAGCTTTCAATAATCGAAGAAAGGTTTGTGAATTGTTATTTCTGCCAGAGCCTCTCCTTTCCATCAGCTGTGTGTGTTGACAATGACAGATATTGCATTGATGGCATGGTGCCTCATTTACCATATGGTTTTATCTAATACATGTCTTGCATTGTGACGTGTTAAATAAAGGCCCACTTGCATAATGTATTGCAATCCCTAATACACCAGACATAATTGGTGACAAGATATTGGCATATTTCTGTGTCCACCAAGAAAACAAGTTCAATTGGAATTACTTTATGTCATGCAGGACATTTGCCGGGGGGGGGGGGGGGGGAGATGAGCTTTCAGTTAATCAGTTTTGAACTGTCAATCTAAATTTAATTTAGAGTCATAGTGGTGCAGTGTGGACACAGGCCCTTCGGCCCAACTTGCCCGCACTGGCCAACATGTCCCAGCCTGCCCGTACTTTGGTCCAATTCACTCCAAAGCTATCCTAGCCATGTAGTTTCCAAAGTTTAAAAAGGTAACGTTTACTCTTTCCACGTAATGCAGTCCTTCCTCACTACCCACAGCATTCACCTGTTTGATGGACCTTTTTTCTTTAGTAGAGATCCAAGCTTGTTTTATAGAGAATTAGCAGAACCAGTCTTGTTGAAATTGTATAGCTCAGAGGTGGATACAGTTTTCTTCCAACACATTTCCCCATGCCTCTGCCAAATGGAAATTGTTTTGGGAATTTGAAAGGTTAGTGAGGGGGGGAGGGGGGCTTTATTTCTCTGCGAAGATGTTGGTCATTGCCATTTCTAATATTTTGTTCTTGAATAACACAGGCCAATGTCTCAGCTGCACAATTGGTACTGCTTCGACAGCAGGAAGAGCTAGAAAGAAAAGCTGCTGAACTAGACCGCAAGGAACAAGAACTCAAAAATGAAAGTTATAATGGTAGGAATTTGTTCATCTAGCATTCCTATGCCCATGATTAGCACTGACTCACCACTTCATAGTTCTCCTCTATAGACTCATCTGTGGTCTTTTTCGATTATATTCTAGTCATCTGCTCCTCTCATTTTTGCTGCCTTAGGAGCCATTTTCTCCACTGATTTGATAGTGCTCAAACCTTCATCCATCTTTCGCTGAGTAATTATTTTATTAAAGCTTCATCTACAACATTCCTTTCAAAGGCTTACGTACAACCTAACACTTTAGCCATCTATTCTAATTTTGTCATTGCTCGGGTGAAAAGCAGTCAAGCCTGTTTCTGTTCATATTTTCTGTCATGCTTTAGAGCTTGATTGAGCAACAAACCATTATGAAATATGTATAGTAGAAACAGGCATTTCAGTAAAATGTATTAAAAAAATTTAAAGGACAACAACTTTCCACTTGAATTGTGGTCATTTTCAGAAGTGATTAAGTTTCATCTATGTATAGCAAGATTGTTAAGCCTTCATTTTTAAGCTTGGGATGGTTTTGAGGAGGCATTGCATCATGTAATTAGATGTACACACCTTACTCGAAACATTGTGTACCTGGATGTTAGAATTGAATAAATTGTGTGAAATTGTTCTGGCCCCAGGCTGAATTAACAATTGCAGTTCACCAAAGCTTAACAGTTTTAAGTTCTATGAACTTTAGAGGACTGTGTCATTTTTAGAAAACACTTCCCCTTTAACACTTCTGGAAGTTTTTCTTCTAATGTTTCTTTGTTTTACTGCACAGCAAAAAGAAATAATTGGCCCCCTCTGCCATCGTTCTGCCCCGTCAAGCCATGCTTCTACCAGGACTTTGCAGGAGAGATTCCATCAGGCTTCCAGAGGACAGTAAAAATGTTGTACTATTTGTGGATGTGTAAGTGTATAGATTTTACTGTCTCAAGTTTTAAAAAATCATAGTGTTTGTGGTTCGCACGGTGTATTCAGTTGGTTAAAGATGCTGACTGAGCCTGACACTGATGAAGCTCCCAGCTTGCTTCCTTGATCTATCTACAGTGAGTTGAATGATCCAGTATCAAGGGCTTGGCAGCAACACAAGCTGGAGAAATTAGAGAACTATTCGTTTTCTCAATAAATCTGAGAAAGATTGAGTTTCTTATATGTAGGCTGAGGGCTGACCTTATCGAGGGTGTATAAAATCATGAGGGAAATGGGGTGAATTCAGTCTTTTACCCAGAGTAGAGGAATTAAAGTGAAAGGGGAATGATCTAATAGGAACTAGAGGGGCAACCTTTTCCTCCGAGGGTGGTGGGTATATGGAGCAAGCTGCCAGAGGAGAAAGTTGGGTAGGTACAATAACAACATTTAAAAGACATTTGGATAGATACATGGATAGGGAAGGTTTAGAGGGATATGGGCCAATTGCAGGCAGGGAGGTGGGACTAGCGTTGTTGGCTTGGGCAAGTTGGGCCGAAGGGCCTCTTTCTGTGCGGTATGACTCAATCATCATGTATGTAACAATATTCAAGTCACACATTTTGTTTTTTATTGTTTATGATGGTATCGAGTGTACTGTGTTTACAGACCGGTTAAATTTCAGGACATGACAAAAAAAACGCTCATGATTCAATGTCCTGTTAAGATAATAGCTGTGAAAGGTGACAGTAATTGAGGTGGTGTTTGGAATTAGTGTGAGTCATACATCTGTTTTCAAATCAATCATCTGGAAATAAATGAGCTGAATGATACATTTCTGTTCATAACACTTTACAGTTGGTTGATTTTAGAATGTCGGCAGCCATGTTTCGTGAAGTGATGGCCTGAACAAATGTGATTGTGTGTACATTAAAGCTTCACCTGGTGAAAGGTCATCTACCTAGAATATCAACTGTGTTTTCTCTCCATAGACACTGCCTGGCCTATTGAGATTTTCCAGCATTATTGTTTTTAGTTTGTTCACTGTCACGTATACAGAGGTAGAGTGGAAAGCTTTTTTGTTGCGTGTTATTCAATCAGTGGAAAGACTATACATGATTACAATCAAGCTGCCTACAGTGTACCGATACAGTATAAAGGGAATAACGTTTATTGCAAGATAAAGTCCAGAAAAGTCCGATTAAAGATTTATTACAGATTTTCCGCATCTGCAATGTTTTGCTTTCTGATTAAAACTTGGCCTTTCTTTCTTCCAACAGTTCATGCAATCACACTATTCTTGAACCTCCTAGCTTGCCTGGCTGAATTTATTAATGATGCTAAATATGGAGTCGACTTTGGCTTGGCAATCTTGTGGTTTTTGCTCTTCACTCCTTGTGCCTTCCTGTGTTGGTACAGGCCAGTTTACAAGGCTTTCAGGTAAGTTGTGGTCTTGTTGGGTGTTAAATTAACCTCACTAATGCTCAAGCTGCATCTGAAGAAGGTTGTAAATTGAAGATCAGGCATGTTGATCTGTTCTTCAGTATCTCGAAGTTGAGAACTCTCACTGGCATGAAGGGCGTGCAGCGTAGGTTTACTAGGTTAATTCCCAGAATGGCGGGACTGTCATATGTTGAAAGACTGGAGCGACTAGGCTTGTATACACTGGAATTTAGAAGGATGAGAGGGGATCTTATCGAAACGTATAAGATTATTAAGGGGTTGGACACATTAGAGGCAGGAAACATGTTCCCAATGTTGGGGGAGTCCAGAACCAGGGGCCACAGTTTAAGAATAAGGGGTAGGCCATTTAGAACAGAGATGAGGAAAAACTTTTTCAGTCAGAGAGTTGTGAATCTGTGGAATTCTCTGCCTCAGAGGGCAGTGGAGGCCAATTCTCTGAATACATTCAAGAGAGAGCTAGATAGAGCTCTTAAGGATAGCGGAGTCAGGGGGTATGGGGAGAAGGCAGGAACGGGGTACTGATTGAGAATGATCAGCCATGATCGCATTGAATGGCAGTGCTGGCTCGAAGGGCCGAATGGCCTACTCCTGCACCTATTGTCTATTGAATCAAATACCTACTTCCACAAAGTAATCCTAGGTATTTTCTTGGAATGAATCTTTAATATTCATAACATTCTTTTAAAATGGAAATTGTAATGAATGAATAATTTATCTTAATTTATTATATTACAATAACACAGCACAGCTGCTTGATCTAATCAGTTTGTCTGTTAGTTATGTTCCATGCCATCTTCCAGCCAATTTGGAATACCAGCTGCCTGTTAGCTCATACCCACCTGTGTTGGTATTTCTTTCAACTTTTACCTTTTAAGCATTCCCCTTAAAGCTAAACTCCGTAACCATTCCATGTCATAAGTTGCACATTCTCACTTTTCTAAAGTTCTCAAAACTATTTTGTAAATAACTTTTCGGATTCGTTACTCAATTCTTTGTATTTAGTGGTTCTCATTTAACTGAAAAAGTTTATTGTGTCTACCCTATCAAAGTTTGTACGTTCTCCCCGTGACCTGCGTGGGTTTTCTCCGAGATCTTCGGTTTCCTCCCACACTCCAAAGACGTACAGGTATGTAGGTTAATTGGCTGGGTAAATGTAAAAATTGTCCCTAGTGGGTGTAGGATAGTGTTAATGTACGGGGATCACTGGGCGGCACGGACTTGGAGGGCCGAAAAGGCCTGTTTCCGGCTGTATATATATGATGATATGATGAACCCATCATCCTTCCAACCCTCAATGGTTCCAAAGGCTTCTAAGTCATCCCTCTACCTTGCTAATGCAGAAGTCTTGTAACTTGATCATTGTTTTCTATTGGTTCTGATATTTCCCCTTTGCACCCTCATAAATGCTATTATATTTTTATTAGTCTATCCAAAGTTTCTCTAATTTTCAGCGGTGAAATAATTTTGACTTATTTCCAACTATAATTTTGAACAATATTACAAAAAAATGCCAAAGTGAGGATTGATTTTCTTTTGAGATAGCTTATGCACAGTTATGACTACGTTTTTTAACATTAAAATCAAGACTTAGACTAAATGTTCTGTGGCACTGTTGAGCCCTCTGGAGGTGTCGTGGGCCTATCAATGAAACGCCAAGGAAAAAGGGTGCTCACCTGTTGACCCCAATGAAGTCTTTGTGGTGACACCTGGTGGCAACCCAAGGGCACAACGAACCATCGGCTCTAGAGGGCGGCGTCTAGGTGTGGGAGGCGCCTGTGTTGGTATTTAAGGCCGGGCAACGCCCGTGACTGGGGGAGTAGTAGGGAGCTGTACTGGAGTGAATAAACACGTCTAGTGCACGCAACTCGTGTCCGATTGGTTTTTGGCTGGACTCCATCGCGTTCCTGCTACATTGGTGACCTCGACGCGCAGGAAAGATAATCCTGGAGGGGAAATTTGAAAATAAAATGCATTCTGCCGCTGCTGCCCACAAGGCCATCGAGGCCAGACTCAATGCGGTATCGCTGAAGCTCCCTGCATTTTGGAACTCGCACGTTTGGTTTCGACAGGCCGAATCCCAATTTTACATCCGCGGCATTACAGCCGAGGAGACCTGCTATCACTATGTGGTAGGCGCCCTGGACCAGCAGACGGCCGGGCGGGTGGGTCGCTCCTTACCTGGATAACCCGCCGGCGACGAATAAATACACAGGCCTCAAGACGCTGATGCTCCGGATCTACGGGCCGAGCCGAATGCAGCGCGCCTGTCTGGTCCTTAACATGGGCGACCGGATGCCCATGGCCCTCATGAGCGAGATGCTCACGCTCATGGGCGACCACCAGCCCTGCCCGCTCTTTGAATTTACCTACCTGCAGCAGTTGCCGCGAGTCATCCGCCGGCAGCTCACGGGGGAGAGCTTTGAGGATCCTATCCGGGTAGCGGCCCACGCTGATGAGCTGTGGCTGTCCGACCAGCAGCAGGTGGGTGCGCTGGAATACCTGGAATCCCCGGAATCGCTGGACCGGATTGATTCCATGCCCTGGCACCCCTACCCCCACTCAAGATATTAAGAAGGTGCCAATTATAGAAGGGATTGTAATATCAAGTCCTATGAGCTCAACTAAGGATACCATGACATTTCACCGTCCGGCGCGGCCTGAAATAGGCCGCGGGATTTTCTCCGCCCGGCGGGGGCTTCCATGTCGGGAGCCACGACCGCCCCGACGTGCAGCGGCAGCGTCTTCGCCCGCCCCGGATCGCGGGGCTTGGGTCAGCCCGCTGCGAACCTTCCACCGTCCGGCGCGGCCTGGAACGTGGCAACTTCAACAGCCTGACCGCGGGAGAAGACGGCAGGGGAAGAGAAAAGACATTCTGGCCTTCCACCCCAGTGAGGAGGTGACTGGAGGAGACTCACTGTGATGGATGTTTCTTTTTGTTTATTTTTTGTTTGGTGTTGGTTATGATTGTGTGTGTTATTGCTTATTTTTATTGCTCTTATTGTTGGACTGTGGGTGATCTTTCATTTCACTGCACATTTATGTGTATGTGACAAATAAACTTGACTATTGACCATTGACTATCTTGAGATCCAAAATCACGGCTAACATTAGTGGCCTGAACTTGCTGCCAGTAGTGATCTACTAGGAGCCTTTTTGTGGACCTTCCTTTCAAAGCCATTGCATTTTGAAGTAATGAGGCCTGCTCGGCAGCAAGTGCTTTGGCAAACATATTTTTTACGTGGGGCATCTGAACAAGTTTTCCCATGAAATAAAACATAAAATGACAGAAATACTCGGGCAGCATCTGCAGAAATGGAGAAAGGAAAAACAGTCGTCGATGGGCTTTAATTAGAGATGGGAAAAATTAAAATGCAACTACTGCTAATAAAACATCAAAGAATCAAACTTTGAAGAAGCATCCCGACTCAAAGCGTCTCCCATTCATGTTCTCTGGAGCCACTGCCTGGCCTGCAGAGTTACTCTGGCACTGTTGTAAACCGGTATCTGCAGAGTTACTCTGGCACTGTAGTAAACCGGTATCTGCAGAGTTACCCTCGCACTGTTGTAAACCGGTATCTGCAGAGTTACCCTCGCACTGTTGTAAACCGGTACCTGCAGAGCTACCCTCGCACTGTTGTAAACCGGTATCTGCAGAGTTACCCTCGCACTGTTGTAAACCGGTATCTGCAGAGTTACTCTCGCACTGTTGTAAACCGGTACCTGCAGAGCTACCCTCGCACTGTTGTAAACCGGTATCTGCAGGGTTACTCTCGCACTGTTGTAAACCGGTATCTGCAGAGTTACTCTAGCACTGTTGTAAACTGGTATCTGCAGGGTTACTCTCGCACTGTTGTAAACCGGTATCTGCAGTTCCTTCTGTCTCAATGGAACTTGGACATGAGTCAAGCTATGCCCAAGTCTGGTCAGCTGCAAACCTATTTTTAAACATTGGGAGTATTTGTATAAAAGTAGTTTCTGAAGCCAGGGATAAATATGCAATAAGAATTAAAAATCTAAAACAATTGGAAAAAACAACATTTCTAAACAAATAAAAACAGCTAACCAAGCATAATTTATTAAAAAACACCTAGCTTTTGTCCCTTGAAGCTCTATCTCAGTTTGAAAAGGGGTTGTTCATTTTCAGAGGTGCAGGAAGATTGGAAGTGTGCAAAGAGAAGAGGTGGGGGGCAATGACAATAGACAATAGGTGCAGGAGGAGGCCATTCGGCCCTTTGAGCCAGCACCGCCATTCAATGTGATCATGGCTGATCATTCTCAATCAGTACCCCGTTCCTGCCTTCTCCCCATACCCCCTGACTCCGCTATCCTTAAGAGCTCTATCCAGCTCTCTCTTGAATGCATTCAGAGAATTGGGGGAAGGATTGCTTTAAATTTGCACCCTGCCACTGGTTTCCCTGAGGAGTCCCCACATTTAGAACACATCTGGGAATTTGCAAAGAGCAGCCAACAAATTCTAATAACTTGGCATTGTGTATAAATCCTATATTTGGTGTTCTTCCACAGAATATTGGTGACTTGCAAAATCTGGCAAATATTCATGGAATTAAAATGCTTCTAATAAGGTGAAACAATAGACAATAGATGCAGGAGGAGGCCATTCGGCCCTTCGAGCCAGCACCGCCATTCAATGTGATCATGGCTGATCATTCTCAATCAGTACCCCGTTCCTGCCTTCTCCCCATACCCCCTGACTCCGCTATACTTAAGAGCTCTATCTAGCTCTCTCTTGAATGTATTCAGAGAATTGGCCTCCACTGCCTTCTGAGGCAGAGAATTCCACAGATTCACAACTCTCTGACTGAAAAAGTTTTTCCTCATCTCAGTTCTAAATGGCCTACCCCTTATTCTTAAATATATTTTGGGTAACTGAACTGTTAAAGGTACAACAATGAATTTAAATTTGAATAGCAAAGTGTTAAAATTACAAATAATGTAATGAACTGAGAGGTGGTACAGATTAAACATGGAGGGAAGATGTTTTGTAAAGCCTAATTTTTTTCCAATTGTTTTTCAGGTCTGACAGTTCATTCAACTTCTTTTTCTTCTTCTTCGTGTTCTTCTGTCAAATAGCTCTCTATGTCATTCAGGCAGTCGGCATTCCCAACTGGGGTGTCAGGTAAGCGTTTACGTTTATTGTTGTCACGTATACCAGAGGGACAGTGAAAAGATTTTATTTGAGTGCTATCGAATCAAATCAGATAATACTGTGCTTAAATCCAATCAAGCTAAACACGAGTACAAAAGGTAGAGCAAAAAGAAAGATACCAAAATGCAGAATATAGTTCCCTGTAATGTAGCGTAACAGTTCCCAGAGAATACAGCCAAGTCTGTAATGAAGTAGATTGGAGAATAGGGGCTGTACCCGAGCTTATGAAAAGAATGTCATTTTTATGATGTATCAGGGTGTCCACGCCGACCAGAATCAATCTACTTAGTCAGCGGCCAGGCTTTAAACGTAGCAGTTCATACACTGGACATGTTTAGATCTTTCTGGTTGAGCAAATTAATTCTCAGAAAAGATATAGTGAACCTATACTCTGCAATGTTGGGACAAGACGCTGCATATTGTCATATTCCGTACATTAGTTCCAAAACTTTTTCTCCACCTTTATATATTTTATATAAAGTAGCATGGTATTGCAATTTATTTAGAACCTAAGTCTAGTGAATGCGTTGCTTCTTGCTGTAACACAGGTCTTTTAGTTCTGCAAGAAAACAATAGCATGCTGCCAATTAAACTAACTTATCTGTATTTCTTTTTGCAGTGGCTGGATTGCAGCTCTAAGTTGGACAAAAACGAACCTTGCTGTGGCAGTGGTTATGATGGTGGTGGCAGCATTTTTCACAGCATGCGCAGCCCTTGCTTTGTTTCTGATGCAAAGGGTAAGAATACATCCTTAAGATTATGCTTTGCCAAATACTTTGTTGCTTCAGACTTGACTATTTCTAGATTTCTGGCCTGGAAATCCACCTTCCAAGAGGTGCATCTACTCCTGTTTGTATGCTGTTTCTTACAAACTCCATGCTCCACTCTTTGTTAACCTGTATTAGTTTAGTTTAGTTTAGAGATACAGCGCAGAAACAGGCCCTTCGGTGCACCGAGTCCGTTAACACTATCCCACACACACTAGGGACAACTTACACTTGTACCAAACCAATTAACCTACAGACCTGTACGCCTTTGGAGTGTGGGGGGAAACCGAAGATCTAGGAGAAAACCCACGGGGAGAACGTACACACTCCGTACAGACAGCACCCGCAGTCAGGATCGAACACAGTTCTCCAGCGCTGGAAGCCAGCAACTCTACCACTGCGCCACCATGCCGCCCCGATTAATTTCCTGTCTCACACAATCCCGCTCCACCTTCCCCCCATCTTGCCTCTTACAATCCTGGGATCATAAATCCCTTCTTGTTTTTAATTTCTATTCTAACCTTTGTAAAAGGGCACTGCATTCTCCTTCCACTGCAAGTCCAAACATGTTTGTTGAATGTAGCTACTCTGAATAATAAGAAAAGGCAACTGTATTATTTCCTTGTTCTCCAACGGGACAGCAAGTAACATTATTGGTTTACATTGGAATACGGTCGAGTTCTGGGAAGGCAGCACTAGCAAGTAGATGTCTCTATAGTTTGGAAGGGGGACAGCAGATTCATTCGTATGTTATAACTGCAAGTTAAATTGAGATTGCAACAATCGTATTTGTTTTTCTTGTAAAGTTGGTTAAGGATAATTTGCCAGAGTTTCTTAGTATTCTGAAAGGAATTAGAGGTGGGTAGAGAGAAACCAACTGGTGGGGTGTCCACGGTGAAGGAACCTTAGCTTAAAATAAAGGACAACTCACTGGCGAGAGATGTTAAGCAAAAATAAATTCAGTGATCAAAGTATGGAACTCATCCACTCTTTCATAAGTAGTAGGTGTTTTACGACATAGTATGTGTTTTTTGGTGCTTTAATCTGCCATTGCTAAATTCTTATGGTTATGCGGCTGCTGTAGGTAGATTTAGAATAAAGCAAAATCTTGCCAAACCCATGCCACCTTTGTATAGGAATCCCCTTTCACTCTTGCCTCTACAGTCATCCATCCTTGAATGCCACATTTTGGCTGTTCCCTCTAGATATATTCTTTACCCTTCTGCTGCACCTTTTATTTAAACCCCATTGTTCCTCCAAGAACTGGAATGGGGTAGACACAAAATGCTGGAGTACTCAGCGGGACAGGCAGCATCTCTGGAGAGAAGGAATGGGTGATGTTTTGGGTCTAGGCCCTTCTTCAGACCGAGAGTCAGGAGAGGGAGACTGGAGATATGGAAGGGTAAGGTGTGAAAATGACAGATCAAAGCAGACAATGGGCAAAGAAATGTAGAATGGTTCATACAATACAATACAATACAATACAATATATCTTTATTGTCATTGTACAGGGGTACAACGAGATTGGGAATGTGCCTCCCATACGATGCAATAAATTAATTAGCTAGTCAGTATTAATTTAAACAACCCAATGAAACAAATTAGAACAGTTTTAAAACAGAATAAAGTGCAAGTAGATTGTTAGCTATGGAGAAGGTGACAACGAGGCATAGAATCAATAAAATTAATCAGGAGGACAGTGAAACTAGTTGGAAAACTAGGGTGTGGGAGGGACAGAGAGAGAGGGAAAGCAAGGGTTACTTGAAGTTAGAGAAATCAATATTCATTGATTGATTCATTGAGGTTCACCTGCACCTCCTCCAACCTCATCTATTGCATCCGCTGCTCTAGAGGTCAACTTATTTACATCGGCGAAACCAAGCGCAGGCTCGGTGATCGCTTCGCTGAACACCTGCGCTCGGTCCGCATTAAACTGATCTCCCGGTGGCTGAGCACTTCAACTCCCCCTCCCATTCTCAGTCTGACCTTTCTGTCATGGGCCTCCTCCAGTGCCTGAGTGAGGCCCACCGGAAATTGGAGGAACAGCACCTCATATTTCGCCTGGGCAGTTTGCAGCCCAGTGGTATGAACATCGACTTCTCCAACTTTAGATAGTTCCTCTGTCCCTCTCTTCCCCTCCCCCTTCCCAGATCTCCCTCTATCTTCCTGTCTCCGCCTATATCCTTCCTTTGTCCCGCCCCCCTGACATCAGTCTGAAGAAGGATCTCGACCCGAAACGTCACCCATTCCTTCTCTCCCGAGATGCTGCCTGACCTGCTGAGTTACTGCAGCATTTTGTGAATCAATATTCATACTGCTGGGTTGTCAGGTTGTGATGCTCAATTGTATTTAAAATTGACAAGAAAATGGAAGTTGCTATCGCCATATATGCAGTGTGGCAGTGTGAACTTGGGGGGGTACTGAATTAATCATCTTCCCCTTTGTTCCAGGTACATTCAATATTCCGCAGGACGGGTGCTAGTTTTCAGAGAGCGCAGGAAGAGTTCTCGCACGGTGTCTTCTCCAACACTGCCGTGCGCGGTGCTGCTGCCACAGCCGCATCAGCTGCGGCACAAAGCACCTTCCAAGGAAACTAAGATACTGAGAATTATTTCTCAAAGCTTTCCTATTTGTACGTTCTTTATAAAGATGCACTTTCATTGGTCAATATGTGTATTTTGTGTGTCTGCCTAATAAGATATTTGGCTTTAATCAGAGGGTTTCAAATAGATGCATTGACAATATCTCTACATTTCCGACTTTAAGGAAACGGCTGCTTCACTATTGGGGGAGAAAAATACATTTATATTTATGTATGTATTTTTTTCATATTTTGTGTATGAAGAATCATTGACCAGTGTATTGATTATTGGAGAGGTACAGTTACAGAAAAGGGTAACTATTAAGCAACTTTGACTTTTTTAATTGTCTTCGTCCAACACACTGCATTTTATTGGTGTTTGACGGTATTGATCAACACTATGTGATGTATGATGGCCTGTGTTCTGTAGCATTAATTTAGCCTGGTGGGGAAATGCTGGGTGTGATCGGTTTTGGGAATGGTGGACAGATGTGGGGCTTGTTGTCATGGGAAAACTGGTGATAAAAGTTACATCAGAGAGAAACCTGGCCTCATTATGACAATACAGCGTGGATGTTTAAATACTCTTAAGAAAATAGGTGATGTTTATTAAGTTCAAAATGTTTGGCTATTTAAAGAAAAGAAAGGTATTTAAAGGCAAGCCTGGAAATACTCTATAAGCCAAGCAGGTACTGAAAAGAGAACATGCTCCCATTTCACAGAATTGTTTTTTAATTGCACAAACAATGAATAAATGATGCTTTTTACTGTCTAGGTGAACTTTGTTCCATTTCTGAGCAAATATCCACACGAAAAGCATCAACTGATTGATTCTCAGATGCTGATAAAACTTGACTCTTTGAATCAGCTCTCCTAACTTGAAGAATATCTTGATTTGTTTTTCATTATTTTCATAATAAATGTTCTTTAATCTGAGTTTAATCTGAGTTTTGTGTGTATTTAAAGGTGTGCTTTTAGGCAATAGTAGTATTGGAAGAGCAGCTTTTTTTCTTCCTTTATCAAAACAGCAGCTGCTCAGAAAACATCCTTGTAAGAACCACTTCAAATTATCCCCCTTTTTAAAATGAAATATTTCTGGGGGGTGGGAAGTGGAGCAAATATTTAAAGGCAGGATTTTTTTAAAGGATTTAATTGGTCAGATTTAATGTTTTCTCTGAATGTTGTAGTTCACTAAATTAGTCTTAATCCACCTGGATCTTAAAAATTTCACCTGATTTTAAATGCCTGCATTTACTCATTCTGATACTGATTTTGCAAATGGTGTTGTCTGTAAGTCGGATCTCTACTATCAACACTCCACTCTATTTTAGGGTTTTGGCGAGTTTTGCAGATGGTTGTGCTGTTCCCTGCTGACAAAATTAATAACCAGCTGTTAAATAAATTGGGGTGCCTGTGGGGGGAACTCCATTGAGTTAGTTTCTAACTTTTTTCTATTCCTTTTTTTGCATTTTAACCAAACTCCCTTCAACATAACATCGTCCTTGGGTAACAAGAGAAACCCATGGTACCTAATGGTACCTTTTTGAGTAATATGTATGTGTCCCTCTCTCTGCCTCCCTCTCTCTGCCTCCCTCTCTCTGCCTCCCTCTCTCTGCCTCCCTCTCTCTGCCTCCCTCTCTCTGCCTCCCTCTCCCCGCCTCCCTCTCCCCGCCCCCCTCTCTCCCCCCCCTCTCTCCGCCCCCTCTCTCCGCCCCCTCTCTCCGCCCCCTCTCTCCGCCCCCCTCTCTCCGCCCCCCTCTCTCCGCCCCCCTCTCTCCGCCCCCCTCTCTCCGCCCCCCTCTCTCCGCCCCCCTCTCTCCGCCCCCCTCTCTCCGCCCCCCTCTCTCCGCCCCCCTCTCTCCGCCCCCCTCTCTCCGCCCCCCTCTCTCCGCCCCCCTCTCTCCGCCCCCCTCTCTCCGCCCCCCTCTCTCCGCCCCCCTCTCTCCGCCCCCCTCTCTCCGCCCCCCTCTCTCCGCCCCCCTCTCTCCGCCCCCCTCTCTCCGCCCCCCTCTCTCCGCCCCCCTCTCTCCGCCCCCCTCTCTCCGCCCCCCTCTCTCCGCCCCCCTCTCCCCGCCCCCCTCTCCCCGCCCCCCTCTCCCCGCCCCCCTCTCCCCGCCCCCCTCTCCCCGCCCCCCTCTCCCCGCCCCCCTCTCCCCGCCCCCCTCTCCCCGCCCCCCTCTCCCCGCCCCCCTCTCCCCGCCCCCCTCTCCCCGCCCCCCTCTCCCCGCCCCCCTCTCCCCGCCCCCCTCTCCCCGCCCCCCTCTCCCCGCCCCCCTCTCCCCGCCTCCCTCTCCCCGCCTCCCTCTCCCCGCCTCCCTCTCCCCGCCTCCCTCTCCCCGCCTCCCTCTCCCCGCCCCCCTCTCCCCGCCCCCCTCTCCCCGCCCCCCTCTCTCCGCCCCCCTCCCTCTCTCCGCCCCCCTCCCTCTCTCCGCCTCCCTCTCTCTCTCTTGCTTTGTTCCCAGATAACTAGCTGAAGTGCAAGCCCACACGAAGTCACAGGTGTGCACCTTGGTTCAGACTGTGATTTGGCCTCTGGGGAGTGAATAGCCCTGAACACGTTGCATCCATCCCTTTCCAAATGTCGATATGACTGATACTCCCAGATCAAGGAAAAATTTCTCCGACTTGATCGTTCAGATCCTCGAGTTTGGGTGAACAATTTTTGGTTGGTGCAATTGCCACTAAAATGTTAGAATACATAGAAAATGTAGCTGCAGAATTTCTCTTTGAATTATTCACAAAGATTTCTCTTTTCCTCCCTGCAGGTTAGTTTGGCATATAACAGGTGCTGTACTACCAACTGAATATGTGCACATGAGCTTAGCACAAAACTAAACAGAAATGAGTGCAGTGTCCATTTAGGGACTGTCACCCTTTAGCTTCAGAGCTCTTGGTTCACAGGACTTGCCTCCTTTATTTGAGTATTGTTTTTAAATCATATCAAAGTGAGCTGATGTAATTTTTTTTTGATTTTCACAAATGTAATTGGGATGTTCATTTGCTTGAACAAACTTTCTATTGGAATGTATGGTGTCAGCCTGTCACTGTTAATATATTTAAAAAAATCCATGCAAATGTCCTCTAAAACATTTGTGCTCCAATAAAAATCTTTATCTCATTCGTTGTTACTCTTTGGCTCTTCAGACATGAAAATGTTTTGTGAACTGCAATTAACTTTTCATCAAACCTATTGATCAAACCTTTCTCCCATTCAAATATTTAAAACCAAAAGTAAAAAGGTGAGCTGAAATATATATGAATCCAGTTATCATGGGAATGAACTGGGGGGAAATGATAATGATTATTTGATATGTGGCTGTTTTAAGATTCAAGATTCAAGATTCAAGATAGCTTTATTTGTCATCCAATATTGGACGAAATTCAGTCACCCACAGTCCAACAATAAAAGCATTAAATAAGCATTAAAATTACACAACCCCAAAAAACCCCCAAAACACAGTCCAACAATAAAAGCATTAAATAGGCACACTTAAGCCATACAATATCTCAATGTACTGTTCAGTCATTCCATATGGGGGAAAAACATGAACCCCTGGAATTAATTGGCTGTCTCTCAGTCAAAGCTTAATTCTGTTTTATCCAGTTCAGGCAACATCTGTGGAGAGAATTCCCTCGCTAAGGTTCTCTATCACTTTGTGTTGATGCTCGAGATTCCAGTGTCTCTAGTTTCTTGCCTCATTGACCATTTCGGGCAGGTCCTTGGCATCTCTAACCTTGAAGCACTTGGTTTTGGATTATGACCCTGTGGATTGTGATATTCTCACAATGGTGACATTTTTTTTTTTAGATTTAGAGATACAGCGCGGAAACAGGCCCTTCGGCCCACCGAGTCCGCGCCGCCCAGCGATCCCCGCACATTAACATTATCCTACACACACCAGGAACAATTTTTACATTTACCCAGTCAATTAACCTACATACCTGTACGTCTTTGGAGTGTGGGAGGAAACCGAAAATCTCGGAGAAAACCCACGCAGGTCACGGGGAGAACGTACAAACTCCGTACAGACGGCGCCCGTAGTCAGGATCGAACTTGAGTCTCCGGCGCTGCATTCGCTGTAAGGCAGCAACTCTACCGCTGCGCCACCGTGCCGAAATATGGGCATCACAGTTTGTAATTTCTTTGCTGACCTTGTTTGCCATTACTGGGGGCATGGAACGCACTGCCAAGGATGGTGGTGGAGGCAAACCTGATAGTGGGGCTTAAGGGTCTCTTTGATAGGCACGTGGAAGTGCAGAGAATAGAGGGGCATGGAACATGTAGGCCAGATCAGTTTAACTTAACATTCAGCATGTTCAGTACAAACATTGTGGACTGAATGGCCTGTCCTGGGCTGTACTGTTCTATGTATTAACCTTGGGAAAGTGCAGCCTTCAACCTCAATGAAATGTCCCTGAATACCAAAATGGAATGGGGAAAACGGAAGGCTGAACATAGTAATGAATGGATGAATTATTCATTGTGATCAGCCATGATCGAAGGGCCAAAATGGCCGCCTCCTGCAACTATTTTCTATGTTTCTATTAATTAGCTGCAATATGCATTCCCTCAATTAATGGTCAAACACACAGAGCTGGAGTAACTCAGTTGGCCAGGCAGCATTTATGGAGGGAATGGACTCTTCCTTATGACGTTGTCCTACTCCACTAGTTCTCTCTTCACTGATTACTAAAACTTATAAAGTTGAAAAGATCTGAATTGTGAAAGTATGAAAATTGGTGCCAGAGTGTTTTCCATTACCTATTTTGGTCAAGTGACTTTAAATCATTCCATCCTAAATTGATTGGTTTATTTAAAGCTACAGCGTGAAAGCAGGTCCATTGGTCTACCGAGTCCGTGCCAACTATCGATCACCCATTCACACCAGTTCTATGTTATCCCACTTTTTGTATCCACTCCCTGCACACCAGAGGGAATTTTATATTGGCCAATTAACCAACAAACCTGCACGTCTTTGGGACCAAGGATAAAATTCACACAGTCACAGGGAGAACGTGCAAACTCCACACAGACAACAGCAGAGGTCAGGATTGAACCTGGGTCTCGGGAACCTGGGTCTCGGGCACCTTGAGGCAGCAGCACTACCAGTTGTGCCACCCTAAGTGACAAAAGGTGGTAATGTCTAAAATGGATAATGCGGCTGCAATGGCAGATGAGGCTCCAGGGCCAACAATGTGCCATCTTCTGACTCACAATCTCTGAAGAAGGGTCTCGACCCGAAGCGTCACCCGTTCCTTCTCTCCAGAGATGCCGCCTGTCCCGCTGAGTTACTCCAGCATTTTGTGTCTATCTTCGGTTTAAACCAGCATGTGCAGTTCCTTCCTACACAATGTGTCATCTTATCCAGCCTTGGATGGATATTTTTCAATGCAACTAAGTGCACACACTGAAATAGATTCCTTAAACGTATCTACATGAGACGTAGTGAGTTATCACACAAAGTTTAGATTTTGTTTTTAGAGATACAGCGCGAAAACAGGCCCTTCGGCCCACCGGGTCCGCGCCGCCCAGCGATCCCCGCACATTAACACTATCCTACACACACTAGGGACAATTTTTTTACATTTTACCCAGCCAATTAACCTACATACCTGTACGTCTTTGGAGTGTGGGAGGAAACCGAAGATCTCGGAGAAAACACACGCAGGTCACGGGGAGAACGTACAAACTCCGTACAGATGGCGCCCGTAGTCAGGATCGAACCTGAGTCTCCGGCGCTGCATTCGCTGTAAGGCAGCAACTCTACCGCTGCGCCACCGTGCCGCCCTGCTCTATGGCATTGAGTAAATCTTCCAGTCTGCCCTTTCTCCCCATTGTAGTTATCAGTGCACCTGATAGTTTGAAAGCAGAGATAAATTTGGCTGCTTATAGTTTCCCTGTCTGTCAGCTAATCAGTGAGCAAAGTGGAAAGTAAACTACTCCAACAGACTACATTAATGTGCAGTTGATAACTAACAGCTGCAGCCAAAGGTTATGGAGATGCCACCTGGCTACTCTGAAATCTTATGTCGAACTACATCCTTTTCTAATTTATATTTTGTTATTGGATCCGATCAAATTGCAATAGGTGAATCAGTATATTTATGAAATCTTCAGGATGCTCCCTTCACTTTGGTTTAACATAGAAGTTTAGTTCAGTTTATTATTTTTACATGTACTGATGTATCGTGAAAAGCTTTGCTATCCAATCAGTGAAAAGACGACATGACTACAACCAAGCTGTCCACAGTGTACAGTTACAAAATAAAGGAAATAATGTTTAGTGCAAAAGAATGTCGAGCAAAGTCTGATTAAAGATAGTCCGGGGTCTCCAATGAGGTAGATGGTAGTCCAGGGACACACTCACTAGTTGGTGATTGTTCAGTTGCCTGAAAACAGCTGGGAAGATACTATCATTGAATCCGGAGATATGTGCTTTCACACTTCTGTACCTTTTGCCTGATGGGAAAGGGGAGAAGAGGGTGAGACTCGTCCGTGATCATGCTGGTGGCCTTACCGAGGCAGCGTGAAGTGTGGACGTTAGTTTGCCTGATGTTCTGGTCTATGTCCGCAACTCTCTTGCAAGTGAATCTAAATTGTCTTTGCTGCTTTCTCCTTCCAGAAATTTTCCGACAATGCCATTTCAAACCACGAGTTACCGTGCTGAGCGCTAGACATTGGTAAGATGATTAGTGGTGCCTTGTTCACTCCAAGCCCGAATATAGACCATCTTCGCAATATTTCTCTGGAGCTTAGTGAGAAATTGATGGGGAGAATTCTCAATCAATTCTCAAATTGAGAAGCAACATCATGTGTTGTGTTGTTGCAAGGGCTACTTTGTTGTATCACAAGGACTACTTTGTTGGCCTGTGTAGTAACGTGTATATAAGAGAATGAGGTGATTTGGTGGTCACTCTGGTTCCAGGTGGCCGTGGAATAAACAGCCTGGATTTAGTCTCCAGTCTCTTTGGAGGCGTGGGTTCGAATCCCATCGCTGCCACCATGTTGTACTTCGTGGTCCGGTATCTGTTATACCTTTGTTATGACTGTGGACGGGCCACAAGTACACGTGTTTAAAAGGTTAGAATGCTGGAGCTTAAATCCAGGCTGTTTATTCCACAGCCACCTGGAACCAGAGTGACCACCAAATCACCTCGAAGGTATTTATTCACAAAATGCTGGAGTAACTCAGCAGGTCAGGCAGCATCTCGGGAGAGAAGGAATGTGTGACGTCACCCATTCCTTCTCTCCTGAGATGCTGCCTGACCTGTTGAGTTACTCCAGCATTTTTGTGAATAAATACCTTCGATTTGTACCAGCTTCTGCAGTTATTGTCTTATACCAAATCGCCTCATTCTCTTATATACACGTTACTACACAGGCCACCAAGGTAGTCCTTGTGACGTATAAAATTATTAAGGGGTTGGACACGTTAGAGGCAGGAAACATGTTCCCAATGTTGGGGGAGTCCCGAACCAGGGGCCACAGTTTAAGAATAAAGGGGTAGGCCATTTAGAACAGAGATGCGGAAAAACTTTTTTAGTCAGAGAGTTGTGAATCTGTGGAATTCTCTGCCTCAGAAGACAGTGGAGGCCAATTCTCTGAATACATTCAAGAGAGAGCTAGATAGAGCTCTTAAGGATAGCGGAGTCAGGGGGTATGGGGAGAAGGCAGGAACAGGGTACTGATTGAGAATGATCAGCCATGATCACATTGAATGGCGGTGCTGGCTCGAAGGGCCGAATGGCCTCCTCCTGCACCTATTGTCTATTGTCTATAACAAAGTAGTCCTTGCAATATCACAACATCATGAACTAATACTTTCTTTTTTTTTGTTCTGCTGCATGCATTGCTGGAAAGGACAAGATTTATATTTCCCTAACGCTCAATCAAATTGCCTTCCAGAAGGTGGCAGTGTGAGCTGTTTGACTTGAAATGGTGCAAAAGGAAAAGGTTACAAGTTCTGTGCGAGGAAAAACTGCAAATTCCCGTGCACGATTGAGTTGCAAGGAACTTAGAGGGTGCGCTGAAATGGGCAGCCAACGCATGAGGTTTGTTGCAAACAGTTTATGTTCAATTGCATGGATTATTTGGTTCTCCCCCGGAAGCATTAGCATTTCTTCCGAGGGAGATTGGGGTGGTGCATCATTCTGCAGAGTGCATAGTACACCAGCCGGAGTCGCTGGCTGTGACTATTCCCTTCCTGTGTTTAATCTCTCTCTCTATAGCCCCAGTCCCCGTCGGATGGAGTTGCTGGATGGCGTCAGGATGCGCTCCCCCCAAACTCCAGGAGTATATCCTCACTGAAAAACTGGGCAGTGGCTCCTACGCCACTGTTTATAAAGCCTACAGAAAGGTAAGAGAGAGAGAGAGAGAGAGAGATGCATGTATCTTTGGAAAGACAGACACACACACACACACACACACAGAAATGCTGGAGTAACTCAAAGGGTCAAGCAACATCTTTGGAGAGAAGGGATGTTTGGAGAGAAGGAATGGGTGGCCACCCCTCTTCAGACTTTGAGAACTGTGTTCCTTTTATCCCATTTATGCGTTGTCAGATCTGTAGCGAATAGTATCGTTGTTGGACAACAGGCAATAGGTGCAGGAGGAGGCCATTCGGCCCTTCGAGCCAGCACCGCCATTCAGTAGTCAATATCAATAGTCAATAGTCGTTTATTTGTTACATACACATAAATGTGTAGTAAAATGAATGTGATCATGGCTGATCACTCTCAATCAGTACCCCGTTCCTGCCTTCTCCCCATACCCCCTGACTCCGCTATCCTTAAGAGCTCTATCCAGCTCTCTCTTGAATGCATTCAGAGAATTGGCCTCCACTGCCTTCTGAGGCAGAGAATTCCACAGATTCACAACTCTCTGACTGAATTTTTTTCCCCTCATCTCAGTTCTAAATGGCCTACCCCTTAGGTAGGGCAGGACCAAATGGAGACATTTACAAGCAAGTTATGCTTCTTAGGCTAAAGGGAAATAAGAAACGTTGAGAACCATGCCACAGTCTTTACTCTTTCAAGTATTTAAAATTAAGATCACAAAAGCAAATTAGGTTGGGCAGCACAGTGAAGCAGCTGGTAGACTTGCTGCCTCACAGCACCAGAGACCCTGGTTCATCCCTGACCTATAGTTTAATTTAGTGTAGAGATACAGCGCGGAAACAGGCCCTTTGGCCCATCGAGTCCACACCGACCAGCGATCCCCACACATTAACACTATCCTACACACTCTAAGGACAATTTTACATTTTTCGCTAGCCAATTAACCTACAAACCTGCACGTCTTTGGAGTGTGGGAGGAAAGCGAAGATCTCGGAGAAAACCTACGCAGGTCACGGGGAGAACGTACAAACTCCGTACAGACAGCACCCGTAGTCAGGATCGAACCCGGGTCTCTGGTGCTGTAAGGCAATAGCTATGCCACCGTGAGTGCTGTCTGTGTGGAGTTTGCACGTTCTCCCTGTGCAAACTGAGGGTGGGACTCCTCAGAATGCTCCTCCGGTTTACATGTCTGTTGTGCTGTTGTAAGTAAGTAAGAGTCTCGACCCGAAACGCCACCCATTCCTTCTCTCCAGAGATGCTGCCTGTCCCGCTGAGTTACTCCAGCTTTTTGTGTCTACAGTATGCATTTCATTGTTCTGCTTTGGGACATATATAGACAATTTAAAAAAACACAATCTTGACGCTCTCTTGAACAGGTTAACAGCCGTGAAGTGGTGGCCATTAAGTGCGTGAGTAAGAAAAGTTTGAACAAAGCCTCTGTGGAGAACCTCCTCACGGAGATCGAGATTCTGAAGACAGTCGAACACCCTAACATTGTCCAGCTGAAGGATTTTCAAGTATGAATGATTTGGAATTGGATAATTAGTTATCAGTTGGCTGCATCGGTCTTCCTCTGTTCCGACTGCAATCATGGAGTCATATAGCACGGAATCAGGCCCTTCGGCCCAAGCTGCCAATGCTGACCAAGATGCCCCATCTAACCTAGTCCCATTTGCCGACCAAGGTGCCCCATCTAACCTAGTCCCATTTACCTGAGTTTGGCCCAAATCTTTCCTATCCATGAACCTGTCCAAGTGTCTTTCAACTGTTGTTGCTACAACTGCCTCCTCCAGCAGCTCATTCCATGTACCCAGCACTCTCCTTGTGTAAAATAAACAAAGTTTCCTCTCAGGTTCCTTATTAAATCATTCCCCTCTCACCTTAAGTCGGTGCCGCCTTCTTGTTGATTCCCCTGCTGGGAAAGAGATTCTGTGCAGCCCCCCCCCCCCTAACCTTTTCACCTCGTGATTTTGTACATCTCTACAAGATGGCCCCTTCAGCCTCCTGCGACTCAAGGAATATGGTCCCAGCCTGCCCGACCTCTCCTTGTAGCTCAGGCCCTCGAGTCCTGGCCGCGTCCTCGTAAACGTTCTCTGCACCCTCTCCGGTCTTCAATGGTTCAATGGTCCTTTATCGTCACGTGCACCATTTAAAGTCCAGTGAAATTTGATTTACTGTACAGTCGCACTGGAAAAAAGCAACCAGACACACGACTATTCCCTACGGCACGGTGGCGCAGCGGTAGAGTTGCTGCCTTACAGCGAATGCAGCGCCGGAGACTCAGGTTCGATCCTGACTACGGGCGCCGTCTGTACGGAGTTTGTACGTTCTCCCCGTGACCTGCGTGGGTTTTCTCCGAGATCTTCGGTTTCCTCCCACACTCCAAAGACGTGCAGGTTTGTAGGTTAATTGGCTGGGCAAAATGTAAAAATTGTCCCTCGTGGGTGTAGGATAGTGTTAGTGTGCGGGGGTCGCTGGGCGGCGCGGACCCGGTGGGCCGAAGGGCCTGTTTTCTGCGCTGTATCTCTAAATCTAAATCTAAAACTACGTAAAAGTCATCATAAACGTCCGCCACAGTGGCTCCCTTACATTCCTCACTGTGGTGGAAGGCAATAAAGTCTTAAGGGTCTCGACCCGAAACGTCACCCAGTCCTTCTCTCCCGAGATGCTGCCCGACCTGCTGAGTTACTCCAGCACTTTGTGAATAAATACCTTATCTTCTTTCCTCCTTATTCCCCCCGCGGACGGGGCGATAGAAACTCCCGTGTCGGGGCGATCGATGCCCCTGCGATCGGGAAGGTCGAAGCTCCTGCGGTTGGAGCTCCCATTACGATGTCTTAATGGCATCTTTCCAATGGCAGGGTGGCCAAAACTGAATGAAGACGAATGAAGAAGGGTCTCGATTCCTTCTCTCCAGAGATGCTACTTGGAGGGCGTGGAGCGTAGGTTCACTAGGTTAATTCCCGGAATGGCGGGACTGTCGTATGTTGAAAGGCTGGAGCGATTGGGCTTGTATACACTGGAATTTAGAAGGATGAGGGGGGATCTTATTGAAACATATAAGATAATTAGGGGATTGGACACATTAGAGGCAGGAAACATGTTCCCAATGTTGGGGGAGTCCAGAACAAGGGGCCACAGTTTAAGAATAAGGGGTAGGCCATTTAGAACAGAGATGAGGAAGAACTTTTTCAGTCAGAGAGTGGTGAAGGTGTGGAATTCTCTGCCTCAGAAGGCAGTGGAGGCCAGTTCGTTGGATGCTTTCAAGAGAGAGCTGGATAGAGCTCTTAAGGATAGCGGAGTGAGGGGGTATGGGGAGAAGGCAGGAACGGGGTACTGATTGAGAGTGATCAGCCATGATCGCATTGAATGGCGGTGCTGGCTCGAAGGGCTGAATGGCCTACTCCTGCACCTATTGTCTATTGTCTATTGTCTATTGGCAGGGTGGCCAAAACTGAATGAAGACGAATGAAGAAGGCTCTCGATTCCTTCTCTCCAGAGATGCTACTTGGCCCACTGGGTTACTCCAGCTTTTTGTGTCCATCCTTGGTCTAAACCAGCATCTGCAGTTCCTTCCTACACATTTTGAACGCTCCAAGTGCAGTCTCTTGTACAACTTTAAAATTGTACCCCATCTTCTGTACTCCAATTGATGATGGTCAGCGTGCCACAAAAAAAAGAGACACAAAGTGCTGGAGTAACTCAGGGTGTCGGGCAGCATCTCTGGAGAACGGTGATGGTTCAGGTCAGGACCCTTCCTCAGTCTACATGTGTTCAGTATCCACCCATTCCCTGCCTGTTCATGCATCCATCTCCAACACCGTATGGTATTGTGCACTACAGGGCCTTGGTGCGACCGCACCTGGAGTATTGTGTGCAGTTTTGGTCTCCTAACCTGAGGAAAGACGTTCTTGCCTTAGAGGGAGTACAGAGAAGGTTCACCAGATTGATCCCTGGGATGGCGGGACTTACATATGAGGAAAGACTGGATAGACTGGGCTTGTACTCGCTGGAATTTAGAAGACTGAGGGGGGATCTTATAGAAACATATAAAATTCTTAAGGGGTTGGAGAGGCTAGATGCGGGAAGATTGTTCCCGATGTTGGGGGAGTCCAGAACCAGGGGTCACAGCTTAAGGATAAGGGGGAAGTCTTTTAGGACCGAGATGAGAAAACATTTCTTCACACAGAGAGTGGTGAGTCTGTGGAATTCTCTGCCACAGAAGGTAGTTGAGGCCAGTTCATTGGCTATATTTAAGAGGGAGTTAGATGTGGCCCTTTTTGCTAGAGGGATCAGGGGGTATGGAGAGAAGGCAGGTACAGGCTACTGAGCTGAATGATCAGCCATGATCATATTGAATGGCGGTGCTGGCTCGAAGGGCCGAATGGCCTACTCCTGCACCTATTTTCTATGTTTCTATGTTTCTATGAATGTGGTACCGGGGGGGGGTTATACAAAGAACAGCGCAACACAGGAATGGGCCATTCGGCCCACAATGTTAGTGCCGAACATGACACCGAGTTGAACTGATGGGACTGGTGGGGTGTTTGACCCCTGCGACTGTGTATAGAAACTTAGAAAATAGGTGCAGGAGTCGGCCATTCGAGCCAGCACCGCCATTCAATATGATCATGGCTGATCATCCAAAATCAGTCCCCCCGTTCCTGCTTTCTCCCCATATCCCTTGATTCCGTTAGCCCTAAGAGCTAAATCTAACTCTCTCTTGAAAACATCCAGTGAATCGGCCTCCACTGCCTTCTGTGGCAGAGAATTCCACAGATTCACAACTCTGAGTGCAAAGGTTTTTCCTAATTTTAGTCCTAAATGGCCTACCCTTTATCTCTTAAACTGTGACCACCCCCTGGTTCTGGACTCTTCCCCCCCCCCCCCCCCCTCCAACATTTTTCCTGCATCTAGCCTGGCCAATCCCTTAAGAATTTTATATGTTTCTATAAGATCCCCACTCATCCGTCCAAATTCCAGTGACTATAAGCCCGTTCGATCCGTTCTTTTATCGTATGTCAGCCGTGTGACCTTCTTCGTTCCTGTGTCCGCAGTGGGATGGCGGGAACATTTACCTCATCATGGAATATTGTGCCGGAGGAGATCTCTCCCACTTCATCCGCAGTCGGAGGGTGCTTCCCGAGCGCGTGGTCCGCCGGTTTCTCCAGCAGCTTGGTAAGCGGAATCCCACTGGAATGCCGTCGTTTTTCCCCCCTTATCCCCGATTTCGACCTCTCTCCACCGGCTCCCAGTACGGTACAGAATCAACTTCAAGCTCCTCCTATTCACATATAAAGCCCTAAACGGGCTCGCCCCCCACCAACCCATATCAATAGACAATAGGTGCAGGAGGAGGCCATTCGGCCCTTCGAGCCAGCACCACCATTCAATGTGATCATGGCTGATCATTCTCAATCAGTACCCCGTTCCTGCCTTCTCCCCATACCCCCTGACTCCGCTATCCTTAAGAGCTCTATCCAGCTCTCTCTTGAATGCATTCAGAGAATTGGCCTCCACTGCCTTCTGAGGCAGAGAATTCCACAGATTCACAACTCTCTGACTGAAAACGTTTTTCCTCATCTCAGTTCTAAATGGCCTACCCCTTATTCTTAAACTGTGGCCCCTTGGTCTGGACTCCCCCAACATTGGGAACATGTTTCCTGCCTCTAACGTGTCCAACCCCTTAATAATTTTATACGTTTCGATAAGATCTCCTCTCATCCTTCTAAATTCCAGTGTATACAAGCCTAGTCGCTCCAGTCTTTCAACATGTGACAGTCCCGCCATTCCGGGAATTAACCTAGTAAACCTACGCTGCACGCCCTCAATAGCAACAATATCCTTCCTCAAATTTGGAGACCAAAACTGCACACAGTACTCCAGGTGCGGTCTCACTAGGGCCCTGTACAACTGCAAAAATCTTCTAACCCACCACTCTATCTCCAGGTCCCTCAGGTCGGCCGACTTGGGGCCACTGACTATCCCGCGGTCTAGGCTTAAGCTCGGGGGTAACCGCGCTTTTGCAGTTGCAGCTCCTAGACTGTGGAACAGCATCCCTCTCCCCATCAGAACTGCCCCCTCCATCGACTCCTTTAAGTCCAGGCTCAAAACCTATTTCTACTCCCTAGCGTTTGAGGCCCTCTGAGGGGGCAAGGGGTAACTGTTTATGTATGTGCTGTTATGTTTGTGTGCCATTGTATGTTCGTTTCTTAGTACCTGAACTGACGTACAGCACTTTGGTCAACGTGGGTTGTTTTTAAATGTGCAATTAGATATTTTTAAAGCAGATAGATGTTTGATTAGTACGGGTGTCAGGGGTTATGGGGAGAAGGCAGGAGAATGGTGTCAGGAGGGAGAGATAGATCAGCCATGATTGAATGGCGGAGTCGACTTGATGGCCTAATTCGGCTCCTATTAGCTATGACCTTGTAGCCAATGAATACGCATAGAAATAAAGAACTGCAGGTGCTGGTTAATGCAAAAAAGTGCACATAGTGCTGGAGTAAGCAATGAATTCAGGACTGTCTTTAGTTGCAGTAAGAGCCAGGCTTTTTTAATACACTTGGGGTTATCAAATAATTATTTTATTTTATTTAAGATATGTTATCTATGTGTATTGTGTTACAGACCTACTAAGCTGCTGTGAGCAAGATATCATCTGTTGTTGAAGGTAGACACAAAGTGCTGGAGTATCTCAGCGGGTCAGGCAGCATCTCAGGAGAGAAGGAATGGGTGACGTTTCGGGTCGAGACCCTTGAGGTCTGGAGAAGGATCTTGACTGGAAACGTCACCCATTCCTTCCCTCCCGAGATGCTGCCTGACCCGCTGAGTTACTCCAGCATTTTGTGTCTACCTTCGATTTAAACCAGCATCTGCAGTTAATTTTCCGGCACGTTGTTTTGTTTACAGCGCATATAAGAATTAAACACATTGATTTCTTCACAAAATGCTGGAGTAACTCAGCAGGTCAGGCAGCATCTCGGGAGAGAAGGAATGGGTGACGTTTCGGGTCGAGACCCTTCTTCAGACTGATCAAGTCTCCTGTCCACTCACTGATTTCACGTGGGGCAATTTACAGCGGTCAGCTATTCAGCCCTGAAACCGGAGAATGGTCCGGGGGGGAAACGGGGGGAATGTGGAAACTCCACACAGACAGTGCCAAAGGTTGGATTAGAACTGAATTTGCGATCGCCCTAACCATTTGCTGGGTGTAAACTTTGATCTCTTCATGGGTTTGGCTGGGTAATAACTGTGCGGGGGTGAGGAGTGGTGTGTGTGCGTGCGTGCGATTATCGGGTGGGTTTTGATTGCTGAAGGACGGGTAGCTTTGTTCAGATTATATGCGTGGGTCAAAGTACCATCAGTGCTATTTCTAATTGCGTCTCCAGATAACTGGACCTTTAGATTTTAGATTTTTTTATTATTTTTTAGATTTAGAGATACAGCGCGGAAACAGGCCCTTCGGCCCACCGGGTCCGTGCCGCCCAGCGATCCCCGCACATTAACACTATCCTACACACACTAGGGACAATTTTTACATTTGCCCAGTCAATTAACCTACAAACCTGTACGTCTTTGGAGTGTGGGAGGAAACCGAAGATCTCGGAGAAAACCCACGCAGGTCACGGGGAGAACGTACAAACTCCGTGCAGACGGCGCCCGTAGTCGGGATCGAACCTGAGTCTCCGGCGCTGCATTCGCTGTAAGGCGGCAACTCTACCGCTGCGCCACCGTGCCTCCCTGCTAGGATACTGACATTTCTGGCCCAGCCATGATCAGTCCCTGGCTACTGTTGAGTATTAACCCCGTGAGCTCTGGTGAGGGAGTGTTTAGTAGGGGTTGCCAACTTCCTCACTCCCAAATAAGGGACAAAGGGTGACGTCGTTGCCCCACGTGACCTCACCCAGCCAGCGGCCACGTGCTCCCGCTCCAACAATGGCGAGAGATTCTCGGGGGAAGTTGATAGGATTGTGGGGAGAATGGAACGGGGTTGAGGTAAATGGGAGGTCGATGGTCGGCATGGACGCCCTGGGCCGAATGGCCTGTTTCACGGTGTGTCGCTCTGCGAGTCTGACCTCCTGAGATGAGCCGGTTTCTCTCTCTCTCTCTCACTCTCTCTCTCACACTCTCTCTCTCCACCCACAGCCTCTGCTCTGCAGTATCTCCACCAGCGCAACATCTCTCATCTCGACCTGAAGCCACAGAACGTCCTGCTCAGCTCCCAGTCCTCTCCTCACCTCAAACTGGCTGGTGAGTTCACATCTGCCCCTCTCCGTCCCCTCCTTCATGTTGATGGACACAGGATGCTGGAGTAACTCAACAGGAGTTGCAAGGGTGGGCAAAAGTGATGAGTAAGGGGGGGGGGGGGAAAGGCATCATGGCCTTCTTCATATTGCTGCCTTCCCCCCCCCCTCCCCTCCCCTCCTCATCTCTTTTGCCCACCCTTGCAACCTTCAAGGGTTGAATAAGTTTATTGAATAAGTTTTATTGGCCAAGTATGTACACATACAAGGAATGTGCTCCGCTCGCAAGTAACAACGTGACATACAGTAAACAGTTAAGACTAAAACTTATTTATTCACAAAATGCTGGAGTAACTCAGCAGGTCGGGCAGCATCTCAGGAGAGAAGGAATGGGTGACATTTCGGGTTGAGACCCTTCTTCAGACTGAAGTCACCAGAAACGTCACCCATTCCTTCTCTCCCGAGATGCTGCCTGACCCGCTGAGTTACTCCAGCATTTTGTGAATAAATACCTTCGATTTGTACCAGCATCTACAGTTATTTTCTTACACTGAGAATAAAACATAAAACATTAAAACATTCACAATAAAACATCATAGTTTAAGCTGGATAGAGCTCTTAAGGATAGCGGAGTGAGGGGGTATGGGGAGAAGGCAGGAACGGGGTACTGATTGAGAGTGATCAGCCATGATCGCATTGAATGGCGGTGCTGGCTCGAAGGGCTGAATGGCCTACTCCTGCACCTATTGTCTATTGTCTATTAAAAGGAGGCTACAGACTTTGGTTATTGAGTAATAATGTGCCTTTATTGTCATTGTACGCAAGGTACAACGAAATTAGAAGTGCTACAGCTGATAACAGTGCGACAGTGCATATCTTTCAAAGACAATTGCACAGGCATACGAGCCAACACAACAAATACCAGTATCAATAAAAAAACAATTTAAAAACCTAATAAATAATGAATGAGTTTTACACCTAAAATTCTAAAAAATGTTTCTTTTTAAAATGTGTGACGAAAATGAGAGTAGTCAAGTCATGTGCTTCCGTTCACTATCATATCATCATATCATATATATACAGCCGGAAACAGGCCTTTTCGGCCCTCCAAGTCCGTGCCGCCCAGTGATCCCCGTACATTAACACTATCCTACACCCACTAGGGACAATTTTTACATTTACATTTACCCAGCTAATTAACCTACATACCTGTATGTCTTTAGAGTGTGGGAGGAAACCGAAGATCTCGGAGAAAACCCACGCAGGTCACGGGGAGAACGTACAAACTCCTTACAGTGCAGCACCCGTAGTCAGGATCGAACCTGAGTCTCCGGCGCTGCATTCGCTGTAAAGCAGCAACTCTACCGCTGCGCTACCGTGCCGCCTGTTCTTATTGCCCAGGGAAAGAAACTGTTTTTGAGTCGATTAGTCCTGGCCCTTAGGCTCCTGTACTGCCTCCCAGAGGGCAGGAGAGCAAACAGTTCGTGTCCCGGGTGAGTGCTGTCCTTGATTATATTTCTGGCCCTGTTCATATCATCATCATATCATATATATACAGCCGGAAACAGGCCTTTTCGGCCCACCAAGTCCGTGCCGCCCAGCGATCCCCGTACATTAACACTATCCTACACCCACTAGGGACAATTTTTACATTTGCCCAGCCAATTAACCTACATACCGGTACGTCTTTGGAGTGTGGGAGGAAACCGAAGATCTCGGAGAAAACCCACGCAGGTCACGGGGAGAACGTACAAACTCCTTACAGTGCAGCACCCGTAGTCAGGATCGAACCTGAGTCTCCGGCGCTGCATTCGCTGTAAAGCAACAACTCTACCGCTGCGCTACCGTGCCGTACGCTACTGTATACTGTTCTTATTGCCCAGGGAAAGAAACTGTTTTTGAGTCGATTAGTCCTGGCCCTTAGGCTCCTGTAGCGCCTCCCAGAGGGCAGGAGAGCAAACAGTTCGTGTCCCGGGCGAGTGCTGTCCTTGATTATATTTCTGGCCCTGTTCAGACAGCGCGAGCTGGTGATGTCCTTCAGAGAAGGTAGTGGACAGCCGATGATTTTCTCTGCTGTCCTGAGGACCTTCTGGAGGGGCCTTCTGGTCTGCAGCCGAGCAGCCAGCATACCACACAGTGGTGCAGTATGCCAGTACGCTCTCGATGGTGGAGCGTACAGCCGAGCAGCCAGCATACCACACAGTGGTGCAGTATGCCAGTACACTCTCGATGGTGGAGCGTACAGCCGAGCAGCCAGCATACTACACAGTGTTGCAGTATGCCAGTAGGCTCTCGATGGTGGAGCGTACAGCCGAGCAGCCAGCATACCACACAGTGGTGCAGTATGCCAGTAGGCTCTCGATGGTGGAGTGGTAGAAGGTCACCAGCAGATTCTCCTTCAGTCTGTTTTTCCGGAGTAATCATAAGAAGTGCAGTCTCTGCTGTGACTTTTCCACTACCGCCTTGGTATTTGCAGTCCAGGAGAGGTCCTGGGAGATGGTGGTCCCTAGGAACTTGAAGGTGGAGGAGACCCTCTCCATTTCCTCCCCATTTATATGAAGTGGGGTGGGAGCCGCCCTTTGTTTCCTGAAGTCCAGCACCATTTCTTTTGTCTTGCTTGTGTTCAGTGCTAGATTCTTTGCCTCGCACCACCCGGACAGAGCACAGACCTCGTCTCTGTACGCAGGCTCATCCCCTCCAGTGATCAGACCGACCACGGTTGTGTCGTCTGCAAATTTGATGATTGAATTGGAGGGGTGAATAGGAGTGCAGTCGTGTGTATACAGAGCATAGAGGAGGGGGGCTCAGCACACAGCCCTGCGGGTAACCAGTGCTGAGCGTAATGGTGGAGGAACTGTGGGGGCCGATCTTAACAGATTGTGGGCGGTTTGTGAGGAAGTCTTATCCAGGCGCAGATGGATGGGGGAAAACCCAGGTTATTGTACAGCTTGTCCACTAGTATGCCTGGGATGATCGTATTGAATGCCGAGCTGTAGTCTATGAAGAGCATTCTTACACAGGTCCCCGGGCTCTCCAGGTGGCTCAGCGCAGTGTAGAGGGCAGTATTGATGGCGTCTTCTGTAGATCTGTTTGCTCGATAGGCAAACTGATGAGGGTCAAAGCTGGGAGGAAGGATGGCGTTGATGTGTTGTGCCACAAGCTTCTCAAAACATTTCATAACAACCGATGTAAGGGCTATTGGCCTGCAGTCATTTAGACTACTGACAGCAGGCTTTTTGGGGACAGGGGTAATAGTAGCCGATTTTAAGCCGGATGGGACGGTGGCTTGTGTCAGGGAGATGTTAAAGATCTTTGTGAGGACCTCTGAAAGCTGGTCAGCACTTTGCCAAGTACTCCATCAGGTCCTGCTGCTTTATTTGGATCCACCATCTTTAGTACACGTCTCACTTGGTGCTCCTGTAAAGTGAATAGAACTATCACTTGTGGGAAAAAAAGCTGTTTTTATGTCCGGCTGTGGCTGCTTTGACAGTCCGGAGTCGCCCTCCAGAGGGAAGTGCTTCGAAGATTTTGTGGCCAGGGTGAGAGGGGTCAGAGATGATCTTGCCCGCTCGCTTCCTGGCCCTTGCAGTGTACAGTTCGTCAATGGGGGGGAAGGTTGCAGCCAACAACCTTCTCAGTTGTGCGAACGATCCGTTGCAGCCTCCGGATGTGGTGCTTGGTGGCTGAGCCAAACCAGACCACGATGGAGAAGGTGAGGACAGACTCTACGGTGGCAGTATAGAATTGGACCATCGTTGCAGTCTCCACTTTAAAAATACTCAATGACTTGCCCTCCACCGATCTCCGTAGCAATGAATTCCATGGAGTCATCATCGTGTGAATAAATAAATTCCTCCTCATCTCCATTCTAAATGTACGTCCTTTTATTCTGAGGTCCCTGACCATCCCACTACTGGACTATCCTCTCTGCATCCACTCGATCCAAGCCTTCTGCCGTATTTAATGTGTACCTGCAATTGAAGTGAAAATTGACCATGCAAGTAGATCGGATGGACCGAATGGCCTGCTTTTGCCCCTAATGTTCCCAGATTGCTCTCTGAAGCCAGTCACGCAATCGTGGCATTTTACATCACAATCTTTATGTGTGAGGTGTAGGCCTTCGTGGAACTGCAGATACTGGAACCTGGATCAAAACGCAAACAGCTTCAATCAAGACTGCAAGAAATTGCAGAGAATTGTGGACGCAGCCCAGACCATTACTCTAACCAACCCCTCCCCCCTTCCATTGAAGATAGACACAAAATGCTGGAGTAATTCTGGGGGTCAGGCAGCATCTCTGGAGAAAAGGAATAGGGGACGTTTCGGGTCGAGACCCTTCTTCAGTCTGAGACCCCTCCATTGACTCCATTTACACCTCACGCTGCCTCAGCAAGGCCAGCAGCATCATCAAGGACTAGTCGCACCCCGGCCACTCCTCCCCTCTCCCATCAGGCAAAAGCCACAGAAGTACCTCTCTAGTTGTTGGTAGGATGCTTTCAACTGAGAGTTTGATAGAGCTCTTAATGATAGCGGAGTCAGGGGGTATGGGGAGAGGGCCGGAACGGGGTACTGATTGTGCGTGATCAGCCATGATCACGGTGAATGGTGGTGCTGGCTCGAAGGGCCGAACGGCCTCCTCCTGCACCTATTGTTTATTGAAGTGTGAAAACGCACACCTCCGGATTCAGGGACAGTTTCTTCCAAGCTGTTATCAGGCAACTGAACCATCCTACCACAACCAGAGAGCGGTCCTGAGCTACTATCTACCTCATTGGAGACCCTCGGACTATCTTTGATTGGACTTTATCTTGCACTGAATGTCATTCACATTATTCCCTTTATCATGTACCTGCACACTGTGGACGGCTAGATTGTAACCATGCGTGGTTTTCCCACAGACTGGTTAGCAAGCAACGACAAGCTTTTCACGGCACCTCGGTACACGAGACAATAAACTGAACTCAAACCGGTAGTCGAGTGCCGGAAGAACTCCACGGGACGGGCAGCAGGTGTGGAAGAATCAGTCGGCTCCTTCCGCAGATGCTGCCTGACGCGCGGAGATTCTCTGTGCATTTCCGGGACTGACAGCCCATCCCGTGTGCCCCCCCCCTCCCCCAACGCCGACTGTAGCGGCCAGCTTCTCGTCCATATCAATCAGCTCCCAAGTTGCCACTTGCATAGACCGGGTCAGCGATAAGCGTAATGACTCAAACAAATAATAACAGAGATCCTCTGCTGAGGGGGGATCTTATTGAAACATATAAAATTCTTAAGGGGTTGGAGAGGCTAGATGCGGGAAGATTGTTCCCGATGTTGGGGAAGTTCAGAACCAGGGGTCACAGCTTAAGGATAAGGGGGAAGTCTTTTAAGACCGAGATCATCATCATATCATCATATATATACAGCCGGAAACAGGCCTTTTCGGCCCTCCAAGTCCGTGCCGCCCAGCGATCCCCGTACATTAGTACTATCCTACACCCACTAGGGACAATTTTTACATTTACCCAGCCAATTAACCTACATACCTGTACGTCTTTGGAGATGAGAAAACATTTCTTCACACAGAGAGTGGTGAATCTGTGGAATTCTCTGCCACAGAAGGTAGTTGAGGCCAGTTCATTGGCTATATTTAAGAGGGAGTTAGATGTGGCCCTTGTGGCTAAAGGGATCAGGGGGTATGGAGAGAAGGCAGGTACGGGATACTGAGTTGGATGATCAGCCATGATCATATCGAATGGCGGTGCAGGCTCGAAGGGCCGAATGGCCTACTCCTGCACCTATTTTCTATGTTTTCTATGTTTCTACGTTTAATAGTTATTCTTCATTTGAAGGTGCAATAAACATATCTCTTGTCATCGACTGGTTATTGATTGCTAGGTAAAATTCCATATCTTACCACAGTCCATGCGATCGTTACGAATTGCCAGATATAGCTTTGATGCAGTTTGTATTAATCTTCTAGTTAGTAAAACGTACAGGCGATTACATCATGGCTGATAAATCTTTAGGCGGAGCTTGTAGCTGACCCTGTGTAAGCACCTCCCAGCTCACACAGTCTGCCAGCACGTACGTACCCAACTCTTCGTACTCCGGCTCCGCCCGGTCCCTATGTAAGCTTTGCATTAACTCTATAGTGTCCAGACTACAGCAGGATACAAGGTGATGATATTAATAATAACTAATAACTGCAAAATGGCTCCTACGCAGACTTTGGCTTCGCTCAGCACATGTCCCCGTGGGATGAGAAGCACGTTCTGAGGGGCTCTCCGCTGTACATGGCGCCCGAGATGGTCTGTCGGCAGCAGTACGATGCCAGAGTGGATCTGTGGTCAGTCGGAGTCATTCTGTACGGTGAGCGAACCAGAGGGGCGAGGGAGGGAGGGATGGAAGGAGGGGGGGAAACGCAGGGGAGGGTGAGGCATCCAGTGTCACGCGGTGAATCCTCGCTCGACGGTCGATGAGAGCCCGGGGAGACCGGCGTGAGGGAGTGTGGGGGGGGGGGGGGGGGGGGAAAGAACGACACGGTGGCGCAGCGGTAGAGTTGCCGCCTTACGGCGAATACAGCGCCGGAGACCAGGGTTCCATCCCGACTACGGGCGCCGTCTGTACGGAGTTTGTACGTTCTCCCCGTGCGACTTACAAAATTCTTAAGGGATTGGACAGGCTAGATGCAGGAAGATTGTTCCCGATGTTGGGGAAGTCCAGAACAAGGGGTCACAGTTTAAGGATTAGGGGGAAAAGTCTTTTAGGACCGAGATGAGAACGTTTTTTTTCACACAGAGAGTGGTGAATCTGTGGAATTCTCTGCCACAGAAGGTAGTCGAGGCCAGTTCATTGGCTATATTTAAGAGGGAGTTAGATGTGGCCCTTGTGGCTAAAGGGATCAGGGGGTATGGAGAGAAGGCAGGTACGGGATACTGAGTTGGATGATCGGCCATATTGAATGGCGGTGCAGGCTCGAAGGGCCGAATGGCCTACTCCTGCACCTATTTTCTATGTTTCTATGTGACCTGCGTGGGTTTTCTCCGAGATCTTCGGTTTCCTCCCACGCTCCAAAGACGTGCAGGTTAATTGGCTGGGCAAATGTGTCAAACCTGTCCCTAGTGGGAGTCGGGTGGTGTTAATGTGCGGGGATCGCTGGTCGGCGCTGGAGCTGCCATTGACTCCTGTGGGGCCCGGTTTCGTTGCAGAGTCGTTATTCGGGCGGCCGCCGTTTGCATCCAAATCATTTGTGGAGCTGGAGGAAAAGATCCGTAGCAGCAAGGCGGTGGAGGTGGGTGAGTGACCAGGGCACCCTGGGGCCTCAGTTATCAAAGGCCAGGGAAGATGAAAGGACACATGGGGCTGGAGTAACTCAGCGGGTCAGGCAGCATCTCTGGAGAACATGGATAGGTACAAAGTGCTGGAGTAACTCAGCAGGTCAGGCAGTATCTTCAGAGAACCTGGATAGGTACAAAGTGCTGGAGTAACTCAGCGGGTCAGGCAGCATCTCTGGAGAACATGAGTACAAAGTGTTGGAGTAACTCAGCGGGTCACGCAGTATCTCTGGTGAACATGCATTGGTACAAAGTGCCGGAGTAACTCAGCGGGTCAGGCAGCATCTCGGGAGAACATGGATAGGTACAAAGTGCTGGAGTAACTCAATGGGTCAGGCAGCATCTCAGGAGAACATGGATAGGTACAAAGTGCTGGAGTAACTCAGCAGGTCAGGCAGTATCGTCAGAGAACCTGGATAGGTACAAAGTGCTGGAGTAACTCAGCGGGTCAGGCAGCATCTTCAGAGAACATGCATTGGTACAAAGTGCTGGAGTAACTCAATGGGTCAGGCAGCATCTCAGGAGAACATGGATAGGTACAAAGTGCTGGAGTAACTCAGCAGGTCAGGCAGTATCGTCAGAGAACCTGGATAGGTACAAAGTGCTGGAGTAACTCAGCAGGTCAGGCAGCATCTCTGGAGAACATGCATTGGTACAAAGTGCTGGAGTAACTCAGCGGGTCACGCAGTATCTCTGGTGAACATGGGTACAAAGTGCTGGAGTAACTCAGCGGGTCAGGCAGTATCTCTGGTGAACATGCATTGGTACAAAGTGCTGGAGTAACTCAGCGGGTCAGGCAGTATCTCTGGTGAACATGGGTACAAAGTGTTGGAGTAACTCAGCAGGTCAGGCAGTATCTCGGGAGAACATGGATAGACTACATTTCCGGTTGGAATCCTTCTTCAGACTGATTGTGGAGGGGGGAAAGAAAGCATGGAAGAGTGGAGAAGCAGCACAAAGCGTGGCAGGTAACAGGTGAGCACAGGTGCCGGTGGGTTTTGTTATGCATTTTTACTTTAATTTAGACTTTAGAGATGCAGCGTGGAAACAGGCCCTTCGGCCCACCGGGCCCACGCCGACCTGAGATCACCCCGCACACTAGCACTATCGGGGACAATTTCCGATCAGAATTAGAACATAGAACAGTATATCACAGGGACAAGGAGATCAGGTGATAAGTGATAGGAGCACTCAGATTTGGGGCCCAAAATTGCTCACAATACTCCAAGTGCGGCCCGACCAGTGCCTTAAAGAGACTCAGCATTACATCCCTACTTTTGAATTCTAGCCCTCTTGAAATAAGGGCGTTTGCTTTCTTTACTGTCAATTTGACTTGCAGATTAATTTTTTGGGAATCCTGCACCAGCACTCCGATTTCTAGATCCTCCCCCCCATTTAGAAAATAGTCTACACGCCTTTATTCCTGCTACCAAAATGCACGACTCCACGCTTTACACCACTGGCCCTTCTGCCCACGAACATGATGTCAGATTAAACTATCTGCCGCTCCTAGTTCCAACAATGTGCTTTCTGTGGTGCATCTGAAGAGGTTTGTAAGAGTCACTGGAGACAGAGAGGGATTTCTTCAGTCTCCCGAGGAAAGCAGAGTTTGTTGCTGAAGCAAAAACTCCCTTTAGATTTATTTTAGTAACACAGGTTTGTAGCTTGAAGATAGACGCACAAAAAAAATGCCGGAGTAACTCAGCGGGACAGGCAGCATCACTGGAGAGAAGGAATGGGTGACGTTTCGGGTCGAGACCCTTCAGAAACAGGCCCTCTGGCCCACCGAGTCCGCGCCGACCAGCGATCCCCGCACATTAACACTTCCCCATACACACAGACTAGGGACAATTTACATTGATACCAAGGCAACTAACTTGCAAACTTATCATATCATATCATATATATACAGCCGGAAACAGGCCTTTTCGGCCCACCAAGTCCGTGCCGCCCAGTGATCCCCGTACATTAACACTATCCTACACCCACTAGGGACAATTTTTACATTTACCCAGCCAATTAACCTACATACCTGTACGTCTTTGGAGTGTGGGAGGAAACCGAAGATCTCGGAGAAAACCCACGCAGGTCACGGGGAGAACGTACAAACTCCTTACAGTGCAGCACCCGTAGTCAGGATCGAACCTGAGTCTCCGGCGCTGCATTCGCTGTAAAGCAGAAACTCTACCGCTGCGCTACCGTGCCGCTTGTAGGAAAGAACTGCAGATGCTGGTTTAAATCGAAGATAGACGCAAAAAATGATGGAGTAACTCAGCGGGTCAGGCAGCATCTCTGGAGAGAAGGAATGGGTGACGTTTCCGGTCGAGACCTTTCTTCTGAAGAAGGGTCTCGACCCAAAACGTCACCCATTCCTTCTCTTCTTCTGAAGAAGGGTCTCGACCCGATACGTCACCCATTCCTTCTCTTCTGAAGAAGGGTCTCGACCCGAAACGTCACCCATTCCTTCTCTCCAGAGATGCTGCCTGTCCCGCTGAGTTACTGTCTATCTTCAAGCTACAAACCTGTACGTCTTTGGAGATGTTACTGAAAATAGGACGGTTATTTTATCACAAGTCGAAGGCTGATCGCTGTGACCTCTGTCATCCTCCATGTCTGGAAGGAAGGAAATGCCTTTCCAAATCGACTTCCCCTCTTGGCCCGTGTTATGCAGAGCTTTTGCAATTTAAGGTGTCGCCACCAGAGGGACCTCTAATCGAGCTGTGCAGTTGTAGAACTCAAAAACAAATTCAAGTCTGAAGAAGGGTCTCGACCCCAAACGTCACCTTTCTCCAGAGATGCCGTCTGACCCGCTGAGTTACTCCAGCTTTATGGTGTCTCCTTTTGATTTCAGCTCTCCCACCCCCCAGATATTTTAACGCCAACATCCCAGATTCCAGCATGGAAACAGGCCCTTCAGCCCAACTTGCCTACAAGTAGTCCTGTATACACTGGAATTTAGAAGGATGAGAGGAGATCTTATCGAATCGTAAAAGATTATTAAGGGGTTGGACACGTTAGAGGCAGGAAACATGTTCCCAATGTTGGGGGAGTCCAGAACAAGGGGCCACAGTTTAAGAATAAGGGGTAGGCCATTTAGAACTGAGATGAGGAAAAACGTTTTCAGTCAGAGAGTTGTGAATCTGTGGAATTCTCTGCCTCAGAGGGCAGTGGAGGCCAATTCTCTGAATGCATTCAAGAGAGAGCTAGATAGAGCTCTTAAGGATAGCGGAGTCAGGGGGTATGGGGAGAAGGCAGGAACGGGGTACTGATTGAGAATGATCAGCCATGATCACATTGAATGGCGGTGCTGGCTCGAAGGGCCGAATGGCCTCCTCCTGCACCTATTGTCTATTGTCTAACATGCCCCATCTACACTAGTCCCACCTGCCTGCGTTTGGCGCGTGTCCCTCTAAACCTGTCCTATCCATGTAACTGTCCAAATGTTTCTTCAACGTCGTAATAGAACCTGCCTCAACTACCTCCTCTGGCAGTTGTTCCAGATGTTTTACAACCTCCCCCACTGACCAGCTGTTTCACAGCTTCCCCCAGCTCCAGATGTTTTAACGTCTCCAACTCCAGCTATTTACCACCCCCTGACTCCAGATGTTTTAATACCACCTCCCACCTGACTCCAGATGTTTTAACACCACCCCCTCGACTACAGATGTTTTACCCTCTCCAACTCCAGATGTTTTATCGCGTTCCCCCGACTCCAGCTGCTTAACTGCCTCCAACTCCAGATGTTTTACCATCTCTCCTCCAGATGTTTTACCACCTCCCCCAAGTTCCAGGTGTTTTACCACTTCTCTCCTACTCCAGCTGTTTTACCCTCTCTCCAACTAAAGATGTTTTACCACCTCCCCAAGCTCCACATGTTTTACAGTTTCTACTCCAGATGTTCTCCCAGCTCCAGATGTTTTCCCACTTCTCTCCTACTCCAACTGTTTTACTGCCTCCAACTCCAGATGTTTTACCACCACCCCCTAGACTACAGATGTTTTACCATCTCTCCAACTCCAGATGTTTTACCACCTCCCCAAACTCCAGATGTTTCCTACTTCTACTCCAGATGTTTTCCCACTTCTCACCTGCTCCAGATGTTTTCCCACTTCTCCCGCTCCAGATGTTTTCCTGCTTCTCTCCTACTCCAGATATTTCCCACTTCTCTCCTACTCCAGATGTTTTCCCACTTCTCCCGCTCCAGATGTTTTCCTGCTTCTCTCCTACTCCAGATGTTTCCCACTTCTCTCCTACTCCAGATGTTTTCTCGCTTCTCTCCTACAGATGTTTTCCCACTTCTACTCCAGATGTTTTCCCGCCTCTCTCCTCTTCCAGATGTTTTCCTGCTTATCCTACTCCAGATGTTTTCCCGCTTCTCTCCCACCAGATGTGTTCCCCTTTCTCTCCCCCTCCAGATGTTTTCTCCGCTTCTCTCCTGCTCCAGATGTTTTCCCGCTGTTCTCCTCCTCCAGATGTTTCACCCGTTTCCCGTCTCCCTGCAGCTCCCGGCTGGGTGCCGGGTCTCCCCGGAGTGCCGGGATCTCCTGGTGCGGCTGCTGGAGAGGGACCCGGAGAAGCGGATGATCTTCGAGGAATTCTTCACCCACCCGTGCGTAGACCTGGACCACATGCCGGCCGCCGGCAGCCTGGACAAGGCGGTACGTCCTCGCCGTCGCCCGCTCCCCGCACGGCCAGTAGAGGGCGACGTGGGCTCCCCCCGTGACCCCCACCCCCCGTGACCCCCACCCCCCTCCCCCCGTGATCCCCCGACAAGGGGCGGCCTCTTGTGAAGGTCCGAGCCTGGGGCTCACGTTTAAATCCCCGCTCCCGTGTTTACTCCAGCATCCTCCTCCAGCCACCAGGATCTCTCTCCCATCTCTCTCTCTCTCTCCCTCTCCCTCTCTCATCTACTCCCCCTCTCTCTCCCCCCTCTCTCCCCCCCCCTCTCTCCACCCCCCTCTCTCTACCCCCCTCTCTCTACCCCCCTCTCTCTCCCCCCTCTCTCTCCCCCCCTCTCTCTCCCCCCTCTCTCTCCCCCCTCTCTCTCCCCCCTCTCTCTCTCCCCTCTCTCTCCCCCCTCTCTCTCCCCCCTCTCTCTCCCCCCCTATCTCTACCCCCCTCTCTCTACCCCCCTCTCTCTACCCCCCTCTCTCTCCCCCCTCTCTCTCCCCCCCTCTCTCTCCCCCCCTCTCTCTCCCCCCCTCTCTCTCCCCCCCTCTCTCTCCCCCCCTCTCTCTCCCCCCCTCTCTCTCTCCCCATCTCTCTCTCCCCATCTCTCTCTCCCCCCTCTCTCTCCCCCCTCTCTCCCCTTCTCTCCTCCCTCTCTCTCCCCCCTCTCTCTCCCCCCTCTCTCCCCCCCTCTCTTCCCCCCTCTCTCTCTCCCCCATCTCTCTCTCTCCCCCCTCTCTCTCCCCCTCTCTCTCCCCCATCTCTCTCCCCCCCTCTCTCTCCCCCCTCTCTTCCCCCCTCTCTCTCTCCCCATCTCTCTCCCCCCTCTCTCTCTCTCCCCCTCTCTCTCCCCCCATCTCTCTCCCCATCTCTCCCCCTTTCCCTCTCCCTCTCTCCCCTCTCTTTCTCTCTCCCCCATCTCTTCCCCCCCCCTCTCTCCCCTCTCTCTCTCTCTCCCTCCCTCTCTCTCCCCTCCACATTGACCATCTGGTTCTCCCTGCAGACCGCCCTGGTGATGGACGCCGTGCAGAAGGACACGCAGGGAGACTTTGCTGCGGCCCTCTCCCTCTACTGCAGGTCTCTGGAGTACTTTGTCCCAGCCTTACACTGTGAGTTCCACCCCCCACCGTGCCAGGACTGTATCGAAATCCCCCCCCCCTCCCTCCTCCCACAGTCCACCCCTCACCCCCCCTTGCCCGCTCCTCTCCCCCTCTCATCCCCACTCCCCTCCCTCCTTCCCCCCTTCCCCGAGCCCCTCTCACACCCCCCTCTCCCTCGATCTTCCCCGCCTCATCCATTACCTCTTCCCCCCCGTAACGTTCCACCTCCCCCTGTCCCTCTCCCACTCCCTCCCTCATCCTCCCCTCATCCCCCTTTCTGCCCCTCTTTCCCCCCACCCTACAGTCTCTCTCCAACCCCCTTCTCCCCTTCCCTCTTTCCCTTCAACTCCCCCACCCCCCCCTCATTCCCCTTCCCCCCATCTCTGCCTTCCTCCCTCTCCCACTCCCTCCCTCTTCCCCATCCCCGTTTCTGCCCCTCTTTCCCCCCCCCCCCCTCCAGTCTTCTCCCCTTCCCTCTTTCCCTTCAACTCCCCCACCCCGCCCCCCGTTGTCCCCCCCCTCTGCCTTCCTCCCCCAGTCCCTCTGCCACCTCCAGCCCGAGTGTGCTTCATGGCTGACCACGATGGTACCATCGTAACCCCAAGTGTAACCCCTCCTGTGCTGTTGCTGGACACTAATCCCCCTCCTCTTCCTCCCCCGTCCACGGTGCTCAGATGAACCCGATTGTCGCCGCCAGGCCGCCATCCGATCAAAGGTAGGGTTGATGTTTGGCCTCGTTATTGTCACGTGTACCGAGGTACAGCGAAAAGCTTTGCTATCCAAACCCGATCAGATATTCTCAATGTTCCCCATGTTGGGGGAGTCCAGAACCAGGGGCCACAATAGACAATAGGTGCAGGAGTAGGCCATTCGGCCCTTCGAGCCAACACCACCATTCAATGTGATCATGGCTGATCATTCTCAATCAGTACCCCGTTCCTGCCTTCTCCCCATACCCCCTGACTCCGCTATCCTTAAGAGCTCTATCCAGCTCTCTCTTGAATGCATTCAGAGAATTGGCCTTCACTGCCTTCTGTGACAGAGAATTCCACAGATTCACAACTCTCTGACTGAAAAAGTGTTTCCTCATCTCAGTTCTAAATGGCCTACCCCTTATTCTTAAACTGCGGCCCCTTGTTCTGGACTCCCCCAACATTGGGAACATGTTTCCTGCCTCTAACGTGTCCAACCCCTTTAATAATCTTATACGTTTCGATAAGATCTCCTCTCATCCTTCTAAATTCCAGTGTATACAAGCCTAGTCGCTCCAGTCTTTCAACATATGACAGTCCCGCCATTCCGGGAATTAACGCTGCACGCCCTCAATAGCAAGAATATCCTTCCTCAAATTTGGAGACCAAAACTGCACACAGTACTCCAGGTGCGGTCTCACTAGGGCCCGGTACAACTGCAGAAGGACCTCTTTGCTCCTATACTCAACTCCTCTTGTTATGAAGGCCAACATTCCATTGGCTTTCTTCACTGCCTGCTGTACCTGCATGCTTCCTTTCAGTGACTGATGCACTAGGACACCCAGATCTCGTTGTACGTCCCCTTTTCCTAACTTGACACCATTCAGACTGAGATGAGGAAAAACTTTTTCAGTTGTGAATCTGTGGAATTCTCTGCCACAGAAGGCAGCGGGGACCAATTCACTGGATGTATTCAAGGGAGAGTTTGATCTAGCTCTTAGGTCTAACGGAATCGAGGGATGTGGGGAGAAAGCAGGAACGGGGTACTGATTCTAGATGATCGGCTATGATCATATTGAATGGCGGTGCTGGCTCGAAGGGCTGAATGGCCTCCTGCACCTATTTTCTATGTTTCTGTTCCATACATCAACACAATACAAGCACAATAGATAGAGCACAAGGTTCAAAATATAGTTCTTGGTATTATAAGAAAATAACTGCAGATGCTGGTACAAATCGAAGGTATTTATTCACAAAATGCTGGAGTAACTCAGCGGGTCAGGCAGCATCTCAGGAGAGAAGGAATGGGTGACGTTTCGGGTCGAGACCCTTCTTCAGACTGAAGAAGTCTTGGTATTAATTCTTGGTATTAGTTCAGTTTGGTTTGGTTTTTGATACAGCGTGGGAACAGGCCCTTCGTGGTGAAGGTGTGGAATTCTCTGCCTCAGAAGGCAGTGGAGGCCAGTTCGTTGGATGCTTTCAAGAGAGAGCTGGATAGAGCTCTTAAGGATAGCGGAGTGAGGGGGTATGGGGAGAAGGCAGGAACGGGGTACTGATTGAGAGTGATCAGCCATGATCGCATTGAATGGCGGTGCTGGCTCGAAGGGCTGAATGGCCTCCTCCTGCACCTATTGTCTATTGTCCCACCAAGTTTGCACCCGTTCACACTAGTTATCCCACTGTCTCCTCCACTCCCTGCACACTGGGGGGGGATTCACAGAGGGCCGATTAACCCACAAACCCGCACGCCTTTGGGGAAACGTGTGAGGAAACCGGAGCACCCGGAGGAAACCCACGCGGTCACAGGGGGAACATGCGAACTCCACGCAGACACAGCAGCCGAGGTCGGGATCGAAAAGGGGTTTCAGGCGCTGTGAGGCAGCGGCTCTACCTGCTGCGCCACCCTGCCGCCCAGGGACAAAGTCCAATGTCCGCTGCGGGGTAGAGGTGAATCAGAGTGTGGCCGAGCTTGCTGAAGGACCGTTCAGAAGCCTGACAACAGAGGGGAGGGAGCTGTTCCTGAGTCTGGCGGTGCGCGCTTTCAAGCTTCCGTACCTTCTGCCCGATGGGATCGGGAGGAGAAGGAATGACCGGGGTGGGATGGAGGACAATAGACAATAGACAATAGGTGCAGGAGGAGGCCATTCAGCCCTTCGAGCCAGCACCGCCATTCAATGCGATCATGGCTGATCATTCTCAATCAGTACCCCGTTCCTGCCTTCTCCCCATACCCCCTCACTCCGCTATCTTTAAGAGCTCTATCCAGCTCTTTCTTGAAAGCATCCAACGAACTGGCCTCCACTGCCTTCTGAGGCAGAGAATTCCACACCTTCACCACTCTCTGACTGAAAAAGTTCTTCCTCATCTCCGTTCTAAATGGCCTACCCCTTATTCTTAAACTGTGGCCCCTTGTTCTGGACTCCCCCAACATTGGGAACATGTTTCCTGCCTCTAATGTGTCCAATCCCCTAATTATCTTATATGTTTCAATAAGATCCCTTCAATAAGGGGGAACAAGATGGCAGGTGTAGTTACGACAGTGAGGGAACATGGTTGATCGGCCATAATCATGTCACAGGCTAGATGGGCCGAGCGGCCTAGTTTAGTTTAGTTTAGAGATACAGCGCGAAAACAGGCCCTTCGGTCCACGCCGCCCAGCGATCCCCGCACATTAACACTATCCTACACACACTAGGGACAATTTACACTTACACTAAGCCAATTAACCCACAAACCTGTACGTCTTTGGAGTGTGGGAGGAAACCGAAGGCCTCGGAGAGAACCCACGCAGGTCACGGGGAGAACGTACAAACTCCGTACAGACGGCGCCCGTAGTCGGGATCGAACCCGGGTCTCCGGCGCTGCATTCGCTGTAAGGCAGCAACTCTACCGCTGCACCACCGTGACCGTCCTAGATAAGACTATTGTTACGGCCTTATCGTAGCCTCGTCTTATTCCTGTCGCTTTTGTATTCTCGTGGACGTTTGGGGCCGCCACTCATTTGGTTCTTCTTCATCGGTTGCCAGGTAACGCAGTACATCTCCAGGGCAGAGGAGCTGAAGGCGCTGGTCGCCAAGGGCAACAAAGCCAACTTTGAGCAGGCCAAGTGCGAGAGAGGCCTGCTGAGAGGTGAGTGCGATGCCCGGCAGAGAGAACGTTTCCAAACGGCCCCCCGGTACTTGGATCAGTGTGAAGAAAGAAGGCCCCGATCCAAAATGTCCTCAGTCCATTCAGATGTGGCCTGACCCGCTGAGTCCCTCCGGCACTTTGTGTTTGACCGCCATCTTGGTTTCTTGCCATTGGCATCTTGAAGCGGTTTGTTTGTTTAACCTGTTTGTCTTAGAGTCATGAAGCACTGAAAGAGTCCCTTCAGCCCAACTTGTCCACGCTGACCAAGATGCCCCATCTTGACTAACATAGAAACATAGAAAATAGGTGCAGGAGTAGGCCATTCGGCCCTTCGAGCCACCACCGCTATTCAATATGATCATGGCTGATCATCCAGCTCAGTAACCTGTACCTGCCTTCTCTCCATACCCCCTGATCCCTTTAGCCACAAGGGCCACATCTAACTCCCTCTTAAATATAGCCAATGAACTGGCCTCAACTACCTTCTGTGGCAGAGAATTCCACAGACTCACCACTCTCTGTGTGAAGAAATGTTTTCTCATCTCGGTCCTAAAAGACTTCCCCCTTATCCTTAAACTGTGACCCCTTGTTCTGGACTCCCCCAACATCGGGAACAATCTTCCAGTCTAGCCTAGTCTATCCAGTCTTTCTTCATATGAAAGTCCTGCCATCCCAGGAATCAATCTGGTGAGCCTTCTCTGTACTCCCTCTAAGGCTAGAATGTCTTTCCTCAGATTAGGAGACCAAAACTGCACACAATACTCCAGGTGCGGTCTCACCAAGGCCCTGTACAACTGCAGCAGAACCTCCCTGCTTTTATACTCAAATCCTCTTGCTATGAATGCCAACATACCATTCGCTTTCTTCACTGCCTGCTGCACCTGCACGCTTGCTTTCAATGACTGGTGCACCATGACACCCAGGTCACGTTGCATCTCCCCTTTTCCTAATTGGCCACCATTCAGGTAATACTCTGCTTTCCTGTTCTTGCCGCCAAAGTGGATAACCTCACATTTATCCACATTATATTGCATCTGCCATGCATTTGCCCACTCGCCTAATCTAATCTAGTCTTATTCTGCACTGAAATAGGCCCTTCGGCCCAACTTGTCCATGCTGACCAAGATGCCCCATCTAAGTTAGTCTGAGACAGCGCAGAAACAGGCCCCTTGAGCCACAGAGTCGTACTGCATGGAAACGGGCCCTTCGGCCCAACCTGCCCACACCAACCAACATGTCCCATCGACACTAGTCCCATCTACCTGTGTTTGGCCTATCTATTTACTAAAACTCTCGTTTGTTTGTTCGTTTGTTCCTGAACTACGGCCCAAACGGTACACGATAGCGCAACAATTTTAGGCCCACCTTACTCACCGTCGTCCCTTTGGTGCTAATGGAAGAAGTTTCATTGAAATCGGTGTTATATTTTTAAAGTTATTCACATTTTAAAGTTTAATTCTATCTCCTCGGGAGGAGGGGGAGGGGGATGGGAGGGGGGGAGGGGGATGGGAGGGGGAGGGGGGGGGAGGAGAGGAGAGGGTGCTGCACCAATGCAGGAGAGGTTTGCGCCCAATGGGTTCACTTGGTCTAGTATCCCCGTAAACCTGCCCTAACCACATTGCAATAGTCCCTGCCTCAACCTCCAGCAGCTTGTTCCATACACCCACCCACTCCCCCTTTGGAAAAAGTTACTCCTCAGATTCCTATTAAATTTTTTCCCCTTCGCCTTAAAGTCCTGGCAACACCTTTCTAAATCTCTGTAAATCTTCTCGGCACTTAAATGATGATATAAACCTGTTCAACACATTCCTCCTCCAATTCGGATCATCTTGGTCTGAATACATCTGGATTTACTTGGATAGACACAAAAAGCTGGAGTAACTCAGCGGGTCAGGCAGCATCTCTGGAGGGAAGGAATGGGTGACGTTTCGGGTCGAGACCCTTCTTCAGAATTTACTTGGTCTTGTAGAAAGCATAGGACAGTAACATTGGTCTCACATTGAGGTATTCAACTAGGTTTAAAGTGCTGGTCTTGGTCTTCACTGAGTGACCACCAGGTGGAAGCACTGAGTCAAAGGAGACACAAAATGCTGGAGTAACTCAGCAGGTCAGGCAGCATCTGTGGAGAACATGGATAGGTGACGTTTCACAGAGTGCTGCAGTAACTCAGCGGGTCAGGCAGCATCCCTGGAGAACATGGGTAGGCAGTGTTTTAGGTCGGAACCCTCCAGCCTTAGAGCATCATCCCAGCCTCGTGTTGAAGTCCGCAGAAGGGTCCTGACCCGAAACATCGTCTGTCCATTTCCCTCCACAGGTGCTGCCTGACCCGCTGAGTTCCTCCATCACTCTGTGTTTTGCTCAAGGTTCCAGCATCTGCTGTAACTTGTATCGCTGTTTTACAGCCCCATGTTATTTCTCGTGACAGAGATGGAGGCCATTCAGCCCGTCAATGCCGGGCCAGCATGAAGTGTAGATTGAGTCAATGGAAGGGAGGTTGGTTTGTGAGATGGTCTGGGCTGTGTTTTCAACTCTCTACAATTCCTTGCGGTCTTGGATGGAGCTGTTTGTAAACCAGGCTGTGATTCATCTGTACATGTTGGTGAGGGTTGTTGGGGACATGACAAACGTCCTGGGGAAGCAGAGATGTTGGTGAGCCCTGCTTGGCCTTTGCTTCGATGTGGCTGGTCCAGGACAAGTTGCTGGTGATATTTATTTCTAAGAACTTGAGATGGGCCTTGAACTAAGGGCCCTTGGAGCGGGGTTGAAGCACGGGATTGGGGCCTTGCATGTGTGTGTTAGTGGGTGTGTGCATTGCTAGTGGGCACGTGTGTGTTAGTGGGTGCGTGTTAGTCGGCACGTGGGTGCGTGTTAGTGGGTGCATGCGTGTTAGTGGGTGCGTGTTAGTCGGCACGTGGGTGCGTGTTAGTGGGTGCGTGCGCGTTACTGGTTGCGTGTGAGTGGGTGGGTGCATGTTAGTGGGTGGGTGCGTGTTAGTGGGTGTGTGTTAATGGGTGCGTGCGCGTTAGTGGGTGCGTGTTAGTGGGCACGTGCATGTAAGTGGGTGCGTGTTAGTGGGTGCGTGTTAGTGGGCACGTGCATGTTAGTGGGTGCGTGTTAGTGGGTGCGTGTTAGTGGGTGCGTGTTGGTGGGTGCGTGTTAGTGGGAGCGTGTTGGTGGGTGCGTGTTAGTGGGTGCGTGCGTGTTAGTGGGTGTGTGTTAGTGGGCACGTGCGTGCGTGTTAGTGGGTGCGTGTTGGTGGGTGCGCGTTAGTGGGTGCGTGTTAGTGGGCACGTGCATGTAAGTGGGTGCGTGTTAGTGGGTGCGTGTTAGTGGGCATGTGCATGTTAGTGGGTGCGTGTTAGTGGGTGCGTGTTAGTGGGTGCGTGCGTGTTAGTGGGTGCGTGTTAGTGGGTGCGTGTTAGTGGGTGCATGCGTGTTAGTGCGTGCGTGTTTGTGGGCACGTGGGCACATGCGTGTTAGTGGGTGCATGTTAGTGTGTGTTTGAGTGAGACCCCCCCCCTTTTGCTGAGTTCGGGGCAATGATGAGGTGCGTTCCCCCCTCAACCCTTGACCCTTTCTGTTTCAGAGATGTCCCGGGACAAGCCGCAACTACTCGTTGCCCTGGAGATGGCGTCAGCGGCGGTCACCCAGGTGAGGCCTCTATAGCATCGGGGGAGGCCCTTCAGCCCACCATACCTGTGCTAGCCCCTTGAAAGGCTTCTCCAATGAGACCCATTACAATTTCCATCTCAAATTGCCATGGTAATTGAAGCACGGCAACAGGCCCTTCGGCCCACCGAGTCCGTGCCGACCAGCGACCACCCCATCCACTCGCACTAGGACACGAGTGTCCACTGGGGAATAGTGAATGTCCCTAGTCCCACACGAGGGACAATTTACAATTTTTACCAAAGCCAATTATTCTACAAGCCTGTGCGTCTTTGGAGTGTGGGAGGAAACCGGAGCAAGCAGAGAAAACCCACGTGGTCTCAGGGAGAACGCACAGACAGCCCCCGTAGTCGGGATGGAACCCGGGTCTCGGGCGCCGCGAGGCAGCAACTCTACCGCTGCGCCACCTTTGCAGGTTGGAACAATGGGTCAACGCGATTGGCCAGCGTTGGTTCAATTGGCTAGCATTGGTTTGATGGGTGGAATGGCCTCTTTTGTGCCATCAGTTTCTGCTGAGGACTGTTTTGTGGACACATTCAGTTGTACTGCCTTTTTGCCAGCCCCAAAATGGAGCCTCGAGCAAGCTATTTGGATCACGCTGTGGGCTCACACGGGGAGAACCGTGACTGGATTTGTGAACCTGAGGAGTAATTTACAAGAGGGGTGTTTAGTTTAGAGATGCAGCATGAATACAGGCCCTTCGGCCCATCTGTCTCCCATTCGCACTAGTCCTATGTTATTTATTCACAAAATGCTGGAGTAACTCAGCAGGTCAGGCAGCATCTCGGGAGAGAAGGAATGGGTGACGTTTCGGGTCGAGACCCTTCTTCAGACTGATGTCAGGGGGGGCGGGACAAAGGAAGGATATAGGTGGAGACAGGAAGATAGAGGGAGAACTGGGAAGGGGGAGGGGAAGAGAGGGACAGAGGAACTATCTAAAGTTGGAGAAGTTTAGATTTGGATTTATTTAGATTTTTAGATTTAGATTTACAGAAACAGGCCCTTCGGCCCACCGGGTCCGCGCCGCCCAGCGATCCCCGCACATTAACACTATCCTACACCCACTAGGGACAACTTTTACATTTGCCCAGCCAATTAATCTACAAACCTGTACGCCTTTGGAGTGTGGGAGGAAACCGACGATCTCGGAGAAAACCCACGCAGGTCACGGGGAGAACGTACAAACTCCGTACAGACGGCGCCCGTAGTCAGGATCGAACCTGAGTCTCCGGCGCTGCATTCGCTGTAAGGCAGCAACTCTACCGCTGCGCCACCGTGCCGATCTATGTTATCCCACTTTCCCATCCACTCCCTACGCCCTAAGAGCAATTTTTTTTTTTTACACAGAGTCCAGTTTAGTTTATTGTCAAGTGTATCTCTCAGGGGGCAGTGAAAAGCTTTTTGTTGCCTGCTAACCAGTGAGTTTACTGACTTTACCTTGCACTAAACGTTACTCCCTTATCATGTATCTGTACACTGTGAATGGCTCGATTGTAATCATGTCTTGATGACAATCGAGCCATTCACAGTGGACAGGTACATGATAAGGGAATAACGTTTAGTGCAAGGTAAAGTTCCGATCAAAGGTAAAGCAAATAAAGTCCGATCAAAATAGAAGTAGACAGCACATAGAACATGCAGCAAAAGAACAGGCCCTTCATCCCACAGTGTCTGTGTTGTAAATGATGCCAAATTAGACTAATCTCCTCTGACTGCAATCCATGTCCCTCCATTCCCTGTGTCAATAAGGGCAAGATAAAGCCAGTAGGCCAATTAACCTCCAAACCTGTACGTCTCAGGAGTGTTGGAGGAAACCGGAGCCCCATGGAAGCCCAGGTATCACAAAATGCTGGAGTAACTCAGCAGGTCAGGCAGCATCTAGGAGAGAAGGAATGGGTGACGTTTCGGGTCGAGACCCTTCTTCAGACTGATGAAGCCCATGGGATTTCAGGATTTCAAGATCAATTTATTGTCACGTGTACCAATTAAGGTACAGTGAAATTTGAGTTGCCACACAGCCATACTACGTGAAAAGCAACAAGACACACGGCCACATAAAGTAAAATTTAACATAAACATCCACCACATTCATCACTGTGGTGGAAGGTAATAAAGTTCAATCATCTTTCTCTTTGTTCACAAAATGCCGGAGTAACTCAGCGGGTCAGGCAGCATCTAGGAGAGAAGGAATGGGTGACGTTTCGGGTCGAGACCCTTCTTCAGACCCAATCACCTTCCTCTTTGTGATCACAGGGAGAACGAGCAAACTCCACAAAGGCAGCACCTGAGTCAGGCTCCACCACTGCGCCCCGTGATTTACAATGGGTGGTTAACAGGCTAGGTGGGGCCGAATGGCCTCTCCTTCCTGCGCACACCCATGCTCGGCTGGGGGTAGTTTGGCGGTGGGGGTTCGTCAGCGCCCGCGGGGGGTTGGGAGGGACTGGATGGGCCGAAGGGCTTGACGGCCTCAACAGGTGACCTTCTCCCTGCCCCTCTGCTCTGCCCTCAGGAGGAAGGGGGTGACGATTCGGTGGACACTCTGCATCTGTACCAGCAGAGCCTGGGTGAGCTGCTGCCCATTCTGGCCGGTGAGTGGGGATAGTGGTGGTGAGGAGGGGTGGAGGGGGGGAGATACAGGACCAGGGAGACTGGAACAGCTTCCGATTCAGTCACACCGCACGGAAACAGGCCCTTCAGCCCAACTTGCCCACACTGGCCAACATACCCCCATCTACACTAGTCCCACCTGCCTCAATTTACCTGGTCTGTTCCTCTCGTGATCTTGGTGCACCTCTGTAAGATCACTCCTCATCCTCCTGTGCTCCAAAGAATGGAATCCCAGCCTGCTCAACCTCTCCCCGTACCTCAGGCCCTCGAGCCCAGGCAACGTCCTCGTAAACCTTCTCCGCACCCTTTCCAGCTCGGCAACATTGGTTGACCTGGACGGGTCAAGTTGCCTCCTGAACTCTTGAGTCCAAGCCAGGGACACAAATTGGAACTTTCCCTCCTACATATTTTGTCATAGAAAGATAGAACAAAAATAGGTGCAGATGTAGGGGGTGGGTGGGGGGTGGGGGAATGCATGAGGATATGGAGGACTTAACGAACAGACTGTTCACCTCTCTCTCTCTCTCCCTCTCCCTCCCTCCCCCTCTCTCCCGCTCTCTCCCCGTCTCTCCCTCTCTCCGTCTCTCCCTCTCTCCGTCTCTCCCTCTCTCTCTCTCTGTCTCTCTCTCTCCGTCACTCCCTCTCCGTCTCTCTCTCCGTCTCTCCCTCTCCATCTCTCTCTCTCTCTGTCTCTGTGTCTCTGTCTCTCTCCGTCTCCCTCTCCGTCTCTCTCTCCCCGTCTCTCTCTCCGTCTCTCCCTCTCTCCGTCTTTCCCTCTCCATCTCTCTCTCTCTCCGTCTCTCCCTCTCTCCGTCTCTCCCTCTCTCCCTCTCTCCCTCTCTCTATCCCTCTCTCTCTCCGTCTCTCCGTCTCTCTCTCCCTCTCTCTCTCCCTCTCTCCCTCTCTCCCTCTCCATCTCTCCCTCTCTCCATCTCTCCCTCTCTCCGTCTCTCCCTCTCTCCCTCTCTCCCTCTCTCTATCCCTCTCTCTCTCCGTCTCCGTCTCTCCCTCTCTCCCTCTCTCCGTCTCTCCCTCTCTCTCTCTCTCGTTCTCTCTCTCTATCCCTCTTACAGCTGAGTCACAGGGGAGAAGACGCGTGTTGTTACACGCGGAGGTAAGGACCAAAGTCGCCTTATTCTTCTTGCCTATCGACGGTCAATATCTCCGATAGTTTTTTCGTTTTCGAGAAACCGAAGATCTCGGAGAAAACCCACGCAGGTCACGGGGAGAACGTGCAAACTCCGTACAGACGGCGCCCGTAGTCGGGATCGAACCCGATTCTCTGACTCTGTAAGGCAGCAACTCTACCGCTGCGCCACCGTGCTGACTTGGCCCTCTCAGGAGGACATGGAGAGGCAATATTTTGGGTTGGGACCAATCTTCAGACTGATTGGAGTAGTGGGGGGAAGAGTTGGAAAAGAGAGGTGGGAGTGGGACAAAGTCTGGCAAGTGATAGGTGGATACAGGCGAGGGGGGGGTTATTGGTAGATGGGTGGATGTAATTCATAGACAATAGATAATAGACAATAGGTGCAGGAGGAGGCCATTCGGCCCTTCGAGCCAGCACCGCCACTCAATGTGATCCTGGCTGATCATTCTCAATCAGTACCCCGTTCCTGCCTTCTCCCCATACCCCCTGACTCCGCTATCCTTAAGAGCTCTATCCAGCTCTCTCTTGAATGCATTCAGAGAATTGGCCTCCACTGCCTTCTGAGGCAGAGAATTCCACAGATTCACAACTCTCTGACTGAAAAAGGTTTTTCCTCATCTCAGTTCTAAATGGCCTACCCCTTATTCTTAAACGGTGGCCCCTTGTTCTGGACTCCCCCAACATTGGGAACATGTTTCCTGCCTCTAACGTGTTCAACCCCTTAACCCATGTTTTGTTCAAATGTTGTTTGTGAGTGAGTGAGTTATTCTGTTCTCACTGATTCCCACAGGTCAAAAGTCTCATGAGCCGAGCGGAGTACCTGAAGGAACAACTCAAGGTAAGGCACTATTGGTTTCGTTTAGAGATACCGCGCAGAAATAGGCCCTTCGGCCCACCATGCCCGCGCCGACCAGCGATCCCAGCACATTCACACATGGAATTTAGAAGGATGAGAGGGGATCTTATCGAAACGTATAAGATTATTAAGGGGTTGGACACGTTAGAGGCAGGAAACATGTTCCCAATGTTGGGGGAGTCCAGAACCAGGGGCCACAGTTTAAGAATAAGGGATAGGCCATTTAGAACGGAGATGAGGAAAAACTTTTTCAGTCAGAGAGTTGTGAATCTGTGGATTTCTCTGCCTCAGAAGGCAGTGGAGGCCAATTCTCTGAATGCATTCAAGAGAGAGCTAGATAGAGCTCTTAAGGATAGCGCAGTCAGGGGGTATGGGGAGAAGGCAGGTACGGGATACTGATTGCGAATGTTCAGCCATGATCACATTGAATGGCGGTGCAGGCTCGAAGGGCTGAATGGCCTCCTCCTGCCCCTATTGTCTATTGTCTATTGCCCTGCTACACACGCCAGGGACAATTTACAGTTATGGGGAGAAGGCAGGAACGGGGTACTGATTGTGGATGATCTTAAACTGTGGCCCCTTGTTCTGGACTCCCCCAACATTGGGAACATGTTTCCTGCCTCTTACGTGTCCAACCCCTTAATCATCTTATTATTCACAAAATGCTGGAGTAACTCAGCAGGTCAGGCAGCATCTCGGGAGAGAAGGAATGGGTGACGTTTCGGGACCGAAACGTCACCCATTCCTTCTCTCCCGAGATGCTGCCTGACCTGCTGAGTTACTCCAGCATTTTGTGAATAAATCGATTTGTACCAGCATCTGCAGTTATTTTCTTATACCCTTAATCATCTTATATGTTTCGATAAGATCCCCTCTCATCCTTCTAAATTCCAGTGTATACAAGCCTAGTCGCTCCAGTCTTTCAACATACGACAGTCCCGCCATTCCGGGAATTAACCTAGTAAACCTACGCTGCACGCCCTCAATAGCAAGAATATCCTTCCTCAAATTTGGAGACCAAACTGCAGTACTCCAGGTGCGGTCTCACTAGGGCCCTGTACAACTGCAGAAGGACCTCTTTGCTCCTATACTCAACTCCTCTTGTTATGAAGGCCAACATTCCATTGGCTTTCTTCACTGCCTGCTGTACCTGCATGCTTCCTTTCAGTGACTGATGCACTAGGACACCCAGATCTTGTTGTACGTCCCCTTTTCCTAACTTGACACCATTCAGATAATAATCTGCCTTCCTATTCTTACCACCAAAGTGGATAACCTCACACTTATCCACATTAAACTGCATCTGCCATGCATCCGCCCACTCACACAACGTGTCCAAATCACCCTGCAACCTCACAGCATCTTCCTCACAGTTCACACTACCACCCAGCTTTGTATCATCTGCAAATTTGCTAATGATACTTTTAATCCCTTCATCCAAGTCCAACTTGGTCTAAGTGATCTCCCAGTTGCCAAACACTTTAACTCCCCTTCCCATTCCCACACTGACCTTTCTGTCCTGGGCCTCCTCCATTGTTAGCGTATGGCCTAATGCAAATTACAGGAACAGCATCTCATATTTAACTTGGGCAGCTTTTACAACCCAGCGCTATGAATATTGATTTCCTTAATTTCAAGTAACCCTTGCATTCCCTCTCTCTCCGCCCATCCCCCACACTAGTCGTCCTGCTAGTTTCATTGTTCGTATCCCTTCGTGTTCACCTCTTCCACAGCCAACAATGGATCATTGTAGGCTCCACCTTTCCTTGGTCATTGGTGCCGGCTTTGCTTTGTTCTGAACCTTTTCATACCTCTAGTTTCCCTCTCCCCTGACACTCAGTCTGAAGAAGGGTCTTGTCCTGAAACGTCACCTGTTCCCTTTCTCCAGAGACGCTGTCTGACCCGCTGAGTTTAGTTTAGTTTAGTTTAGAGATACAGCGCGGAAACAGGCCCTTCGGCCCACCGGGTCCGCGTCGACCAGCGATCCCCGCACATTAACACTATCCTATACCCACTAGGAACAATTTTTACATTTACCAAACCAATTAACCTACAAACCTGCACGTCTTTGGCGTGTGGGAGGAAACTGAAAATCTTGGAGAAAACCCACGCAGGTCACAGGGAAAACGTACAAACTCCGTACAGACGGCGCCCGTAGTCAGGATGGAACCCGGGTCTCCGGCGCTGCATTCGCTGTAAGGCGGCAACTCTACCGTGCCTGCCTACTCCAGCACTTTGTGCCTATCTTCAATTAAAAAACTCCCGTTGTTTCTCTGAATCCCACTATCTCAATCCCATTTGCTCCCTCCCACCCCTCCGTGAATAATCTAACACCTTACAGAATGTTTTGTGCACCTTGCCCAGCAGTGCAATTAATGCCAAGTGAATTCTGTGTCCAGCTCTTCACTGTACCTCGGTACACGTGACAATAAACTAAACTGAAACTGAAACCTTTTGCCTCAGATGCGTGAGAATCAGAAGGAAGCAACATCGGTGGATCAGGACCTGTTCTCAGAGTCGATAAAGAGCAGTGAGTATTAGGGGGACCACTTTACAATCTCGCAACGCAACGTGGTGCCATCTTCAGACCGCTTTGAAGCCAAGGTGCCTTGCGTACAATCTCGGAGCATCGGGCAGGGCTGGCACGTCTGCAATGATCTGCCCGGTCTATTCCTCTCGTGTGTACAAAATCATGAGAGGAATAGATCGGGTAGATGCACAGTAGTTTACCCAGAGTAGGGGAATCGAGGACCAGAGGACATAGGTTCAAGGTGAAGGGGAAAGGATTTAATAGGAATCCGAGGGGTAATTTTTTCACACAGAGAGAGGGTGGTGGGGGTATGGGAACAAGCTGCCAGAGGAGGTAGTTGAGGCTGGGACTATCCCATCGTTTAAGAAACAGTTAGACAGGTACATATACGATTATTAAGGGGTTGGACACGTTAATAATAATAATAATATATTTATTTTATATAGCGCCTTATCACATGCTCAAAGCGCTTTACAAATACAATTAACATAGAAACAAACAGACAAACAGACAAACTATCCTGACGGAAAAGCGGCGAATACTCAACGCCAGCGTCCTCTCACGTCAGGGTCCGGCAGTAGACATCAAAAAGCACAAGACACACAGATACAATTTTTTACACAAAACAGCCATCACAGTGATTGCTCTAGGCATACCCTCACTGTGATGGAAGGCAAAGTCTTATCTCCTCCTCATTCTTCTCCCGTGGCGCCACGAGGCGATCGAGGCTCCCAACCCCTTGAAGCCCCCACCGGGCGATGGAAAGTCCCAGGGCCGAGCCGAGCAGGCCGATGAAAGTCCTGAGCCCCCACCGGGCGATGGAAAGTGCTGCGGCCGAGCCACGCAGGGCGATGAGAGTCCTGAGCCCCCACCGGGCGATGTAAAGTGCTGCGGCCGAGCCACGCAGGGCGATGAAGGGCCTGCGGGCGGGTTGATCGTACCTTGCGCTTCGGGGCGGTCGAAGCTGCTACGGCTGGAGCTCCCAAAAGCCGGTCGCCAGCCAGGGACCTGCGAGCTCCCGATGTTGCGGTCTGCAGGGCCCAACGGCCGAAGCCTCCGAGATGGTAAGTCCAGGCCCTGCGACCGGAGTCTTCGAGGTCGATCCCAGCTGGAGGCCGCCGACTCCACGATGTTAGGCCGTAGCGCGAACGGAGATACAACACGGTAAAGGTCGCATCTCCGTTGAGGAGGAGATTTTAAAAAAGGTTTCCCCCAACCCCCCCACCAACCCCCTACATACACAGAATTAAAAATAAAACAAAACGTACATTTAACATCGACAATGACAGAAAAACACCAAAAAAAACGGAGAGACTGCCGGTGAGCCACAGCTGCAGAACACAGCCACGCCCCTTAGAGGCAGGAAACATGTTCCCAATGTTTGGGGGAGTCCAGAACAAGGGGCCACAGTTTAAGAATAAGGGGTAGGCCATTTAGAACGGAGATGAGGAAAAACTTTTTCAGTCAGAGAGTTGTGAATCTGTGGAATTCTCTGCCTCAGAAGGCAGTGGAGGCCAATTCTCTGAATGCATTCAAGAGAGAGCTAGATAGAGCTCTTAAGGATAGCGGAGTCAGGGGGTACGGGGAGAAGGCAGGAACGGGGTACTGATTGAGAATGATCAGCCATGATCACATTGAATGGTGGTGCTGGCTCGAAGGGCCGAATGGCCTACTCCTGCACCTATTGTCTATTGCCTACATGCATAAGACAGGTTTGGAGGGATATGGATCAAGCGCAGGCAGGTGGGACTAGTGTAGCTGGGACATTGTTGGCCAGTGTGGACGAGTTGGGTCGAAGGACCTGTTTCCACACTCTGTCACTCTGTGACTCTATGATGTGAGTCAGTGGTGTGTGTGGTCATGTCTGTGTGTGTGGTCATGTCCGTGTGTGTGGTCATGTCCGTGTGTGTGGTCATGTCTGTGTGTGTGGTCATGTCCGTGTGTGTGGTCATGTCCGTGTGTGTGGTCATGTCTGTGTGTGTGGTCATGTCTGTGTGTGTGGTCATGTCCGTGTGTGTGGTCATGTCCGTGTGTGTGGTCAAGGAGAGGTCATGCCACACTAACCAGCAACCGATTGGTAGTTAGCGCGCAACAAAAGCTTTTCACTGTACTTTCATTTAGAACAGAGATGAGGAAAAACTTTTTTAGTCAGAGAGTTGTGAATCTGTGGAATTCTCTGCCTCAGAAGGCAGTGGAGGCCAATTCTCTGAACGCATTCAAGAGAGAGCTGGATAGAGCTCTTAAGGATAGCGGAGTCAGGGGGTACGGGGAGAAGGCAGGAACGGGGTACTGATTGAGAATGATCAGTCATGATCACATTGAATGGCGGTGCTGGCTCGAAGGGCCGAAGGGCCGAATGGCCTCCTCCTGCACCTATTGTCTATTGTCTACCTCGGTACACGTGACAATAATCTAAACTGAACTTCATGAACGGGAAGGGGTCAGCGGACGTGATTAATGGGACCCAGCGGTTGGAGAATGGAGCAGAGCATCACTGCGTACCCCTGGAAACCTCGCAGCAACATTCATCTTGATTGGCTCCTGATCACAGCCATCTCCGCCCAGGCAAATCTTCACTAAAACTACCACAGCACAGTTGGACAAGAAACCAAGGCTCTCATTATTTCCTAACCTCATTTCCTAATCCCTCCTCTCACAGTTACCTTTCTGCTGTCTGTGTCTCTCTCTCTTACACACACACACGTGTGCACACACATACTAACATGCGCACACAGGCACATACACACACACACACACACACATACATACGCGCAGATGCGTAGACACACGTGTGTGCACGCACACATTAGCAGGCGCACGCAGGCACATACATGTGCACACAGGTGTACTGACACACATGTGCATACATACACAATAGCACGCACACGCAGTTACATACACATGTGCATGCACATGCAGACACACAATAGCATATGCATTCAGGCACATACACATGCATGTGTGCGCACCCACATAACAGCTTGTGCACACGGGCACATACACACACATGTGCACGCACACACATACACACACATGTGCACGCACACACATACACACACATGTGCACGCACATGCTGCCATGCACTATTATAGAATGATAGAGTGGCACAGCACAAAGCAGGCCCTTCAGCCCAACGCGTCTATGCTATCCATTATACGTTTCTATCTTAATTCCCTATCCCGCTGGGCTCTGCACATTCGATCACCTGCCCAGACGCCGCTTTGATGTCGTTGCGGTTCCCCCACCTCCTCTGGCATTCAATCCCAGTACGATCTACTCTTTCCGTGAAACCATTCCCTCCACAGATGCTGCCTGACCTTCTGAGTTCCTCCGGCACCTTGTGTTTTGGAATAATTCAGAGGGTCGGGCAGCATCTCTGGAGAACATGTATAGGTAACGTTTCGGGTCAGAACCCTTCTTCAGATTAAAGAAGGGTCTTGACCTGAAACGTCACCCATCCCTTCTATCCAGAGCTGCTGCCTGTCCCGCTGAGTTACTGCAGCATTTTGTGTCTATCACACATACATACATACATACATACATATGTGTATCCTTGTAAATCACTGCACACATTGTCAGGGGCAGCACGGTGGAGTTGCTGCCTTACAGCGAATGCAGCGCCGGAGACCCGGGTTCGATCTCGACTACGGGTGCCGTCTGTACGGAGTTTGTACGTTCTCCCCGTGACCTGCGTGGATTTTCTCCGAGATCTTCGATTTCCTCCCACACTCCAAAGACGTACAGGTTTGTAGGTTAGTTGGCTTGATATATGTGTAAATTGTCTTTAGTGTGTGTAGGATAGTGTTAGTGTGCGGGGATCGCTGGTCGGTGCGGACTCGGTGGGCCGAAGGGCCTGTTTCCGCGCTGTGTCTCTAAAACCAAAGAATGTAATTGTAATAAAAAGCACATAAATACTCCCACCCTCTGTTTAGCATCTTGCCCATGTCAGCCTTACAGCAGCCTGTGTGTGGCGGGAGGGGGAGGAAGGAGTTAATTGTGCCCAGAGCACAATGCATGAACTGTGACCTTGCCTCACTGTATACTTGACAGAACACAGATAATTTATCTGCAGGCTCGAAAACTCCGACAAAGACCCAAGGCCCCATTCTCCACCCACCCTCTATACAATGGAAGCAGGTGTCTCAGAGCAAACCTTTTCCTCAGCTTATCGAGAAAGACGCAGTGCGTCCTGGTTTGCGCGCGACTGCAATTTCTCTCCCCCCTTCTCCGTTTTAAATTTAAATTAAAGGTATCCCAAATCCCAAATTAAGGGTAGAGCTGCTGCCCCACAGAGCTGGAGACCGCGGTTCGATCCTGACCTCGGCTGCTGTCTGTTTGCACGTTCTTCCTGTGACCACGTGGGATTTCTCCAGGTACTCCGGTTTCTGGTCTTTAACTCCGGTTAAAGGTCTGTCCGTTAATTCCGAGGCTGTGCCCGCTGGTCCTAGACTTGCCCCCCTCATGGAAACATCCTCTCCTCATCCCCTCTATCCAGGTCTTTCACTGCCTTAATTAGTTTAGTGATACAGAACAAGGGGTCACAGTTTAAGGACAAGGGGGAAGTCTTTTAGGACCGAGATGAGAAAGTTTTTTTTCACACAGAGAGTGGTGAATCTGTGGAATTCTCTGCCACAGAAGGTAGTTGAGGCCAGTTCATTGGCTATATTTAAGAGGGAGTTAGATGTGGCCCTTGTGGCTAAAGGGATCAGGGGGTATGGAGAGAAGGCAGGTACGGGATACTGAGTTGGATGATCAGCCATGATCATATTGAATGGCGGTCGGTGCAGGCTCGAAGGGCCGAATGGCCTACTCCTGCACCTACTTTCTATGTTTCTACATCGTGGAAACAGGCCCTTTGGCCCACCGAGTCCGCACCGACCAGCGATGCATGCCTTTAACACTATCCTACAAACACTAGGGACAGTTTACACTTACACCAAGCCAATTAAGCTACAAACCTGTACGTCTTTGGAAACTGAAGATCTCGGAGAAAACCCACGCAGGTCACGGGGAGAACGTACAAACTCCGTACAGACGGCGCCCGTAGTCGGGATCGAACCCGATTCTCTGACTCTGTAAGCGCTGTAAGAAAGAAAGCCAATGGAATGTTGGCCTTCATAACAAGAGGAGTTGAGTATAGGAGCAAAGAGGTCCTTCTGCAGTTGTACAGGGCCCTAGTGAGACTGCACCTGGAGTATTGTGTGCAGTTTAGGTCTCCAAATTTGAGGAAGGATATTCTTGCTATTGAGGGCATGCAGCGTAGGTTCACGAGGTTAATTCCCGGAATGGCGGGACTGTCATATGTTGAAAGACTGGAGCGACTAGGCTTGTATACACTGGAATTTAGAAGGATGAGAGGAGATCTTATCGAAACGTATACGATTATTAAGGGGTTGGACACGTTAGAGGCAGGAAACATGTTCCCAATGTTGGGGGAGTCCAGAACAAGGGGCCACAGTTTAAGAATAAGGGGTAGGCCATTTAGAACTGAGATGAGGAAAAACTTTTTCAGTCAGAGAGTTGTGAATCTGTGGAATTCTCTGCCTCAGAAGGCAGTGGAGGCCAATTCTCTGAATGCATTCAAGAGAGAGCTGGATAGAGCTCTTAAGGATAGCGGAGTCAGGGGGTATGGGGAGAAGGCAGGAACGGGGTACTGATTGAGAATGATCAGCCATGATCACATTGAATGGCGGTGCTGGCTCGGAGGGCCGAATGGCCTCCTCCTGCACCTATTGTTTATTGTCTACCGCTGTGCCACCGTGCCGGCCAATTCTTCAAGGGGTGCAAGTCTCGAATCACCAGTTAATTAATCTTTTGCTTTTCTTTAATCTTGTGTTACAGATTGTTCCCTCCAGTGAATGCAAGTGTGTCAGATACACCTCGATGTTGGCAACTACCCTCAAATATAACTAGGCCGTATCTCCAACATAACTCCAGTACGTTCTGGTACAAGTCATCCTTCAGTGTAAGTCAGCTGCCGAGCACTGCAGTGTGCAGAGCCAGTAAACAAACTGGTACAAGGAGCTTAGTTTTAAAGTTTGCAGCCTTAAAAAAAATAATCATTCCTAGTAGAAAGATTAATTTTTTTCATAGAGGTAATATATTTACCAAGTCGCTGTTTAGGGAGAGCAGTCTTATTTAAGTTTGGCCTAAGTTAGGCTTTTTATTTTTAGGAGTTTTCTCCTTTGTCTTTAATTTTTTTCCCAATGGTATCACCAATTATTTTGGTTGACCAGGGACTCGAGAGAGACTGCAGATGGTGGAATCTTGAGCAAAATGGTGGAGGAAACAAAAGATGCAAAGTGCTGGAGGAACTCAGCGGGTCAGGCAGCATCTCCGGAGAACATGGACACTCGGTGTTTTGTGCTAGGACCCTTGCCGCAGGAACTCAGCGGGTCAGACAGATTCTAGGGAGGGGGTGGATAGATGTGTGAAACAATCAGTCTGGAGAAGGGTCCTGACCCGAAACTTCGCCTGTCCATTTTCCTCCACAGATGCTGCCTGACCCGCTGAGTACCTCCAGCACTTTGTTCTTGACATCTTGCTCTGCCACTTGTTCTTTGAAGTACATCAGGGTCAGCTGCAGCACATGGGAATCGGCCACTGATCGCCAGAACCAGGGGACGCAGCAGGTTAAATAATGGGTCATAAGTTTGTAAATCACAGGAGCAGAATTAGGTGATTCTAACCCAATGAGCCTACTCCGCCAATCAATCATGGCTGATGTACAGCTATCGAGCCAGTGATCCGGGTTCAATCCTGACCATGACCATAAGACATAGGATCAGAATTAGGCCATTTGGCCCATCGAATCTACTCTGCCATTCAATCATGGCTGATTTATGATACCCGTACTAATCAAGAATCTGCCTATCTCTGCCTTAAAAATATCCATTGACTTGGCCTCCACAGCCTTCTGTGGCAAAGAATCCTACAGATTCACCACTAAAGACATTTCTCCTCATCTCCTACCTAAAGGAACATCCTTTAATTCTGAGGCTGTGCCCTCTGGTCCTAGACTCTCCCACTAGTGGAAACATCCTCTCCACATCCACTCTATCCAGGCCTTTCACTATTCGGTAAATTTCAATGAGGTCCCCCCCTCATCCTTCAAAACTCCAGCGAGTACAGGCCCAGCGCTCATCATATGTTAACCCACTCATTCCTGGGATCATTCTTGTAAACCATCTCTGGAGGAGAGGTGGGGGGGGGGGGGGGGGGAGAGGGGTGTGGGGGTGAAATTGGAGGGGTGGCATTGTTAGAGGTTGGAGAATACCTTGTCTCCACCTATATCCTTCCTTTGTCCCGCCCCCCCTGACATCAGTCTGAAACGTCACCCATTCCTTCTCTCCTGAGATGCTGCCTGACCTGCTGAGTTACTCCAGCGTTTTGTGAATAAATACCTTCGATTTCTACCAGCATCTGCAGTTATTTTCTTATTTTTACAGAGAGGGATCGGTTGCCCCTGTTAACTGTTGGTTGTTCAAGGGGTTAGGAGGTGGATTTAGACCAAAGATAGACACAAAAGGCTGGAGTAACTCAGCGGGTCGGGCAGCATCTCAGGAGAGAAGGAATGGGTGACGTTTCGGGTCGAGGCCCTTCTTCAGATTTTGACCGTTAGCCAGGGAAGCACATTCCAGTGAGGTTATTAACTAACGTCTTTAGTGAAAATTATACATCAGGATAATTAATTGAGTGCCTTGAGTGCTCCCTCTCCAGCTATCGGCAAGTAAAACCTGGAGCCCCTTTGCTTCACTGGGGAGAGGTGTCTCATCTGGAACTGCTGGAACTCAGGAAGCTGAAACACAATCAGTTCACTGTCCAAATAACTTTGTTTAATAGGAGGAGATAAATTAATGACCTCTAGTTGCGAGAATCTAGTTGGCCTTTCAGGGCAGGCTGCGGTGTTTTTTGTGTAACAAGAGATTCCTTTGCTCACTTTTCCTTGTCACCTTTGATATTTTACGAGGATTCCTTTAATGACGAGCCTGCCCACGGCTTTAGTGGAAAGTCACATCTGCGTTCCCACTTGCCTGTGTGGGCTGTCTGTCTTGTTAAAGTAACTTAACAAATGATGAGAGTCAGTGCCGTCTCAATAAAGTGAAAATAAAGAAACTCTTTGTGTGTGTGTGTGTGTGTGTGTGTGTGTGTGTAAGCCCGTAGAATGGTCTGATTGAGATCTTCAAAATAGTGTCTATACACTGATCGGCCAAAAGCCCGGCACGGTGGCGCAGCGGTAGAGTTGCTGCCTTACAGCGAATGCAGCGCCGGAGATTCACGGTTCGATCCCGACTACGGGCGCCGTCTGTACGGAGTTTGCACGTTCTCCCCGTGACCCGCGTGGGTTTTCTCCGAGATCTTCGGTTTCCTCCCACACTCCAAAGACGTACAGGTATGTAGGTTAATTGGCCGGGCAAATGTGAAAATTGTCCCTAGTGGGTGTAGGATAGTGTTAGTGTGCGGGGATCGCTGGGCGGCGCGGACCCGGTGGGCCGAAGGGCCTGTTTCCGCGCTGTATCTCTAAAAAAAAACACATTATGATCTGATGAGCCGAAACATTATGACCACCTGCCTGATATCCGTGTGCAGCCCCATATGCAGATTCTGGAGCGTCACCCATTCCTTCCCTCCAGAGATGCTGCCTGTCCCGCTGAGCTACTCCACCATTTTGTGTCTATCTCCAGGGGTTACAGTTTTCCGAGCCTTCACCTCTTCCCTCCCCACAAAAAAAAGCAGATGGTGTTTCATCCTCTGGAATATCCCGCACACAATAACCTGTTTACCACGTCTGAGAGCATTCACACTTGCAGGGGGAGTGTGGATGTGTAGGGGCTGGGAAAATCTGAATGACAATGGACCAGGCACTTGACATTTCTTGAGGGCTATTTGCTTCCTCTATAAACATGCCTGACCTATTATCTGAAGCAAACGTTTCAAGTGTTTAGATTGGACAGGTCCAGTCAATGACTTGTAATAGATCTTCCATTCCAATATGACCATCTTTCATCGATCTACACTGAGAATTGGCACACATCTGCAGAGTTTCAGCCTGGTGGCTAGTCGGAAGGAACTGCAGATGCTGGTTTAAACCGAAGATAGGCACAAAATGCTGGAGTAACTCAGCGGGACAGGCAGCATCTCTGGAGAGAAGGAATGGGTTTAAAACTGTCACTTTTATCCTCCCCTGTTTAATTTCCCAGCTGATTTCAGAATGTTCTGTAATAACTCTCAAAATAAGATAAATTGAAGGTTTTTATTCACAAAATGCTGGAGTAACTCAGCAGGTCAGGCAGCATCTCGGGAGAGAAGGAATGGGTGACGTTTCGGGTCGAGACCCTTCTTCAGACCGTGCCTGAATAAATAAGATAAATTATTCTTTTTGACCGGATTTTCACTTTTTGCTGTTCGTTCTTCCAGATTTAATTCCCTCTTATATTTGATCTTTTTTTTCTTGAGATTAAATGCTGGAAACCGAGTTAGGTTCTGGTCAAACATGTACCTTGGCAAGTTAACACTTTAGTTTTAGTTTAGAGATACAGCGGGGAAACAGGCCCTTCGGCCCACCGAGTCTGTACCGACCAGCGATCCCCGCACATTAACACTACCCTACACCCACTAGGGACAATTTTTACATTTACCGAGCCAGTTAACCTACACACCTGTACGTCTTTGGAGTGTGGGAGGAAACTGAAAATCTCGGAGAAAACCCACGCAGGTCACGGGGAGAACGTACAAACTCCGTACAGACGGCGCCCGTAGTCAGGATCGAACCAGGGTCTCTGGCGCTGTAAGTCAGCAACTCTACCACTGCGTCACCTGAAACCGCCCTACTTGAAGTAATACAGAAACAATCCCCATTACCTGCTGGTTTTGCCAATGTTTACCAAAGCATTTTATAAATTGAATTTCTAGCTGAATCAAACACCAAATTCAAAACCAGAACATAAAGACTTATGCAGCAGTGAAAATACAGACCTAAAATCCTTGAAAACCACCAGCGACATTGTATTACTTTCTTCAAAAGATTAAAATATTTCTTTAATTAAGAATGTTTTCTCTCCGTGCCCACTAGAGTGGCTATATAATAGTTTAAGAAAATAACTGCAGATGCTGGTACAAATCGATGGTATTTATTCACAAAATGCTGGAGTAACTCAGCAGCATCTCAGGAGAGAAGGAATGGGTGACGTTTCGGGTCGAGACACTTCTTCAGACTACTAGAGTGGACAACTCTTTACCATCTAAGTGCTGGAGGAACTCAGCGGGTCAGGCAGCATCTGTGGAGGGAATAGACGGGCGCGGTTTCTTCAGACAGATTGGTTCATAGCATAGATGCTGTATGAACTGCTGAGTTTAGTTTAGAGATATAGCATGGAAACAGGCCCTTTGGCCCACTGAGTCCATGCCAACCATTGATCACCCATCAGTTCTGTGTTATTCCACTTTCTCATTCACTCTTGACACACTAGGGAAAACATTAGTGGCTAATTAACCTAATGTTTAGGAAGGAACTGCAGGTGCTGGTTTAAGCCGAAGATAGACACTAAAAGCTGGAGTAACTCAGCGGGACAGGCAGCATCTCTGGAGAGAAGGAATGGGTGACGTTTCGGGTCGAGACCCTTCTTCAGACTTTGCCCATTCCTTCTCTCCAGAGATGCTGCCTGACCCGCTGAGTTACTCCAGCTTTTTGTGTCCATCTTCAATTAACATAATCTGGAGTTCCTCCAGCACTTTGTGCTTTCCTCAAGATTCCAGCACCTGCAGTTAGTTGTGTCTCCTCTTTAATAAATAAATTCCTGTTTCCAATGATCTGACAATAATCTATGTAGGCAAATATAAAGCTTAAGGTGTGGCAAAACGGAAATACTAGGCCTGCAGAGGCTGATTTATACAGGGAAAAAACCAGCATAAAAACACAAAGTGCTGGAGTAAGACCATAATACACATAGGAGCAGAATTAGTCCCATGGGGCCCATCGATAATGGCTGATCTATTTTTCCCTCTCAATCCCATTCTCCCTCCTTCTCTGCCAGTAAACTTTGACACCTTTACTAATCAACAACCTATGAATCTCCGTTTTAAAAATACCCTTCTTCAGACCCGAAACGTCACCCATTCCTTCTCTCCAGAGAGGCTGCCTGTCCCGCTGAGTTACTCCAGCATTTTGTGTCTGTCTTGGGTTTAAACCAGCATCTGCAGTTCTTTTCCCACAAATCGGGAAGATGGCCATTCAGGCTGGAAAGAGGGCCTTCAAGTGTGAAAAATGGTGCCAAGCCTCAGTCTCCGAGCTTTCTAAACGTTTAGAGCTGTTGATAATGGCATCGTTTTATTACCGTCTGCAATTACTCTGCAATTTAAAAGCGCGCCAAACCCCTCTGAGCTGCGAATGAGTGTTCTGGGCATTGGCGAAAGGCTGTTAAAACATTTTATATGGATGCAGAGAGACGGGCGAAATCCCTGAGTTAATGCCTTGAGTCTGACTCTGCGCAAGGTAATTGGAAACAGATTGTTCTTGGAAGACTATTCCACAGGGAGGCAAAGATTCTATTCCTTCTCAGGGCCTCTATGCTTTAAGTAACCTAACCTTCACTGCGCCTCCATTGTATGTTACCCCCCCCAATCAATGGTTTATTGTGTACAAAATGCATTGCACAAAATATTAAGACGTTTCCTCTTTTGCCCGGGAAGCTATTTTTAATCCCATGTTAAAAGTTCAATGAGGATTTAGAGGAAATGCAGTCTGCGAGTTCGGATACTCTTTGCTTTGCAATTGAGCAATTTTTTTACCCTCTTTCGCCCCCCCCTCCCCATCTCTCGTCTGTCTCCACCCTACCCCCCCCCCACACACACACACACACACCCACACACACACACACACACACACACACACACACACACACACACACCACACACACACACACACAAACTCCAGCCCAAACCTCTCCACAAAACTCGAGTGCTGTCACTTTCAGACTGTTTATGTAACTTGGTGCTGTTTCTGTACGGCGCTGGCGCTCAAAGGCCGATGACTATCAAATGTCTACAGGTAGCATTTCGCAACCAGAGTAAACTCTCTCTTCGCTGTTCAATAAACAGCGACCGTCCCACAAGACCCCCCCACCCTCCTCGCTTCTTGCGACAGCCGTGTTTATTTGAGTATTCCTGTTATGAATCATTAAAATTAGAATCTGCGAGAGTGACCTTTGAGGGAAAAATGAATGATTATTCATTCTGAAGACGTACAGGTTTGTAGGTTAATTGACTGGGTAAATGTAAAAATTGTCCCTAGTGTGTGTAGGATAGTGTTAGTGTGCGGGGATCGCTGGGCGGCGCGGACTCGGTGGGACGAAGGGCCTGTTTCCGCGCTGTATCTCTTTAAAAAAAAAATTAAGTCTATTGTCACGTGTACTGAGGTACAGTGAAAAGCTTGTGTTGCGTGCTAACCAGTCAGCAGAAAGACAATGCATGATTACAATCGAGCTACTTACAGTGTACAGATACATGATAAGGGAATAACGTTCAGTGCAAGGTAAAGCCAGCAAAGTCCGATCAACGATAGCCCGAAGGTCACCAATCAGGTAGATCGTAGTTCAGTACATCACGGTGGCGCAGCGGTAGAGTTGCTGCCTTACAGCGAATGCAGCGCCGGAGACTCAGGTTCGATCCTGACTACGGGCGCCGTCTGTACGGAGTTTGTACGTTCTCCCCGTGACCTGCGTGGGTTTTCTCCGAGATCTTCGGTTTCCTCCCACACTCCAAAGACGTACAGATATGTAGGTTAATTGACTGGGCAAATGTAATAATTGGCCCTAGTGTGTGTAGGATAGTGTTAATGTGCGGGGATCGCTGGGCGGCGCGGACTCGGTGGGCCGAAGGGCCTGTTTCTGCACTGTATCTCTAAATCTAAAAAAATTTAAATTTATATTTAAACAAAGCAGTTTAAATTGAGATGCTGCCTGTCCCGCTGAGTTACTCCAGCATTTTGTGTCTATCTTCGGTTTAAACCAGCATCTGCAGTTCCTTCCTACACAAAGCAGGTTAAATATTCGTGAAGGAATCTTTAAAAGTAACATTTAAAGAAGAAAAAATCATGAAATCCAGTGACAGCATTCACTCTATTCAGCGAAACACAAAGTGCTGGAAGAACTCAGCGGGTCAGGCAGCATCTGTGGAGGGAACGTGGACAGAGGATGATTCAGATCGGGAGCCTTCTTCACATTGGTGTGTGGAGGGGAGGGGAGGGGAGGGGAGGGGAGGGGAGGGGAGGGGTGGGGAGGGGTGTGAAGCTGGAAAAGAGAGGCAGGGACTGGACAAACTTTGTGTTTTGATTCCAGCATCTTTAGTTCCAGACTTTGTCCTACCCCCCACCACCCTTGTCCACCTTTCTCCCCCCTCCCCCACTACCACGAGAGGAATAGATCGGGTAGATGCACAGAGTCTCTTGCCCAGAGTAGGTGAATCGAGGACCAGAAGACATACGTTTAAGGTGAAAGGGAAAAGATTTAATATGAATCTGAGGGGTAACATCCACTCTAAGGGTGGTGGGTGTATGGAACAAGCTGCCAGAGGAGGTAGTTGAGGCAGGGACCATTGCAGCATTTAAGAAACAGACAGGTACATGGATAGGACAGGTTTGGAGGGATATAGACCAATGGGACTAGTGTAGCTGGGGCAGGTTGGGCCGAAGGGCCTGTTTCCATGCTGTATCACTCTATGACTCTCCTCCAATCAGTCTGAAGAAGGACCCTGATACGAAATGTCTTCCGTCCATTCCCTCCACAGATGCTGTCTGACCCGCTGAGTTCCTCCAGCACTTTGTGCTTTGCTCAAAATGCCAGCATCTGCAGTTCCTTGCCTGTTCATGACATCCCAAAGCATTTACCAGTCAAGGGAGTTCATATTTGAAACGTTCTAGCTGGTGTAACATGGCTACAGTGTGGACAGGCCAGGCGATCTGTTATTAACAATGATGGTTGGGGGGGGAATAAATATTATCCTTGCTATTTACCACTAAATCCAAGTCAGAGCCTGACAGAAATGTGATACAAGTTCATATGGGTTCAACAGACAATGGACAATAGGTGCAGGAGTAGGCCATTCGGCCCTTCGAGCCAGCACCGCCATTCAATGTGATCATGGCTGATCATTCTCAATCAGTACCCCGTTCCTGCCTTCGAAGACATAGGAGCAGAATTAGGCCATTCAGCCCATTGAGGCTATTCTGGCTGATCTCTGCCTCCTAATCCCATTTTCCTGGCTTCTCCCCATTAACCCTTGGCACCCGCTCTAATCAGGAATATGTCTATCTCTGCCTTAACAATATCCACTGACTTGGCCTCTGTGGCAATGAGTTCCACAGATTAACTACCCTCTGACTAAAGAAGTTCCTCCTCACCTCCTTTCTAAAAGAGCTGGTGTCCCTACCTGATCACACAAAGACCTGACAGCCGAGTCATTGCTTTTTCATGCAAAGTCGCTACCGTGGGCGAGCATTTCAATCTTCACACAGCAAGATCCCAGCAGCAACAACGCGGTCATACCAGCTGTGCAAGGAACTGCAGGTGCTGGATTTTTTTTGAGCGAAAACAGAAAGTGCTGGAGGAACCCAGCGGGTCAGGCAGCATCTGTGGATGGAATATGGACAGGTAACAGGCACCACCTCGAGGAGCACCTTCAGCAAAAGACTGGCCCCACCAAGATGCAGCACAGAACGCCACAGGAGATCCTTCTTCCCTGTGGCTATCAAACTGCACAACTCCTCCCTCTTCTGTCGTGGGGTAGACTGACCCCCTCCCCCCCATCCTTTAACCCCTCCCCCCACCACCAATCATTTCCACTCATCACTTTAATTTCGTGTTTCACGTATCTTCTTGTGTCTTTATGACTGTTGGCAGACCAATTTCCCTCCTGGGATCAATAAAGTTTGACCGTATCGTACATTTGGGGTTGGGACCCTTCTTCGGACTGTGATGGAGTCGGGGGGGAGGAGAAAGCTGGAAGAGAGGGGTGGCGGTGGTGGGGCGGGACTGGAGAGTGATAGGTGGATACAGGTGAGGGGGGGAGGGGGAAGGTTGACTGGCAGATGGGTGGGGTAAGTGGCAAAGGCTGGAGATGAAAAGGAGACAAAAGGTTTTAGTTTAGTCTATTGTCACGTGTACTGAGGTACAGTGAAAAGCTTGTGTTGCGTGCTAACCAGTCAGCAGAAAGACAGTACATGATTACAATCGAGCCATTTACAGTGTACAGATACATGATAAGGGAATAACGTTCAGTGCAAGGTAAAGCCAGCAAAGTCCGATCAACGATAGCCCGAAGGTCACCAATCAGGTAGATCGTAGTTCAGTACGGCACGGTGGCGCAGCGGTAGAGTTGCTGCTTTACAGCGAATGCAGCGCCGGTGACTTAAGTTTGATCCCGACTATGGGCGCCGTCTGTACGGAGTTTGTACGTTCTCCCCGTGACCTGCGTGGGTTTTCTCCGAGATCTTCGGTTTCCTCCCACACTCCAAAGACGTACAGGTTTGTAGGTTAATTGGCTGGGTAAAATGTAAAAATTGTCCCTAGTGGGTGTAGGATAGTGTTAATGTGCGGGGATCGCTGGGCGGCGCGGACCCGGTGGGCCGAAGGGCCTGTCTCTAAATCTAAATCTGAAATCTAGTCCGGCTGGTGTCAGATAAAGAAAGGAGGAGTGAAATGTAAAACTGGAGGGAGGGAGAGATGGATGGAGGGGAACAGAGGGGAGGGGAAAGAGGGAAATGTGGGAATCTGGGATGGGAGATGTGTGTATGGAGAGGATGGGAAGGAGTGGGATGATGTTGTTGGTGGGAGAAATGAGCGTGTGGGGAGGGGAGGAGGGGGGACTGAACTTGGTTACAAGGGCACTTCTTGAAATTGGAGAATTCACCATTCGTACCGTAGAAACACAGAACTGCAGATGCAGATTAATACACAAAGGAGTCTTAGATCTTTTATGGGAGTTTTTTTAAAGGGTTATGGACCAAACGCGGGCAGATGGGACTAGTGTACTGGGACACGTGGGCAAGTTGGGCCGAAGGGCCTGTTTCCACGCTGTATCACTCTTATGAGTCTATCATAATCTTTGTGTCCTTCAAAGTTCATAACGTCGAGTTGTAGGTTACCCAAGCGCGGTTCTTTTCCAGTTAATGTACCAAACAGGTCATCCATTACAATTCAGCCGAGACACAGCGAACTGTAGATGCTGGAATCTCCATCGAGACACAAAGTGCTGGGGGAACTCAGCGGGACAGGCCAGGCAGCATCTCTGGAGAGAAGGAATGGGTGACGGTTCACCAAATTGATCCCTGGGATGGCAGGACTTTCATATGAAGAAAGACTGGATAGACTCGGCTTGTACTCGCTGGAATTTAGAAGATTGAGGGGGGATCTTATAGAAACTTACAAAATTCTTAAGGGGTTGGACAGGCTAGATGCAGGAAGATTGTTCCCGATGTTGGGGAAGTCCAGAACAAGGGGTCACAGTTTAAGGATAAGGGGGAAGTCTTTTAGGACCGAGATGAGAACGGTTTTTCTTCACACAGAGAGTGGTGAATCTGTGGAATTCTCTGCCACAGAAGGTAGTTGAGGCCAGTTCATTGGCTATATTTAAGAGGGAGTTAGATGTGGCCCTTGTGGCTAAAGGGATCAGGGGGTATGGAGAGAAGGCAGGCACAGGATACTGAGTTGGATGATCAGCCATGATCATATTGAATGGCGGTGCAGGCTCGAAGGGCCGAATGGCCTACTCCTGCACCTATTTTCTATGTTTCGGGTCGAGACCCTCCTGCACTGTTTTAACAGGCCCTTCGGCCCACCGATCCCCGCACACTAACACCATTCTACACACACTCGGGACAATTTACTTTTTTTTTTTACACACATAAGCCAATTAATCTACAAACCTTGTAGGTCTTTGGAGTGTGGCAGGAAACATAGAAAATAGGTGCAGGAGTAGGCCATTCGGCCCTTCGAGCCTGTACGCACCGCCATTCAATATGATTTATTCACAAAATGCTGGAGTAACTCAGCAGGTCAGGCAGCATCTCGGGAGAGAAGGAATGGGTGGTACAAATCGTTTTTGTACCAGCATCTGCAGTTATTTTCTTATGCCATTCAATATGATCATGGCTGATCATCCAACTCAGTATCCCGTACCTGCCTTCTCTCCATACCCCCTGATCCCTTTAGCCACAAGGGCCACATCTAACTCCCTCTTAAATATAGCCAATGAACTGGCCTCAACTACCTTCTGTGGCAGAGAATTCCACTGATTCACTACTCTCTGTGTGAAAAAAAACTTTTTCATCTCGGTCCTAAAAGACTTCCCCCTTATCCTTAAACTGTGACCCCTTGTTCTGGACTTCCCCAACATCGGGAACAATCTTCCTGCATCTAGCCTGTCCAATCCCTTAAGAATTTTGTAAGTTTCTATAAGATCCCCCCTCAATCTTCTAAATTCCAGCGAGTACAAGCCGAGTCTATTCCAGTCTTTCTTCATATGAAACCGGAGCACCCGGTGGAAATACCCACGCGGTCACGGGTACAAACTCCGTACAGACAGCACATTTGTGAGCGGACAGCGACGGGGCAAGGTTTCACACAGGGCGACTCAATGCATGCAGAGGGAGGAACAGTTTGATCATGTGTGTGTTTGGACTTCGCTGTCAATCCACGCACATAGAGAGAGAAAGAAAAAGAAATGCATAATTACAGAACCGAGCAAATCCGATACAAAACCGTGGCCCGAATTTATTTCCAAAATACATTCGCTCAAAACCATAAATAGTGCCAAAAATGTGTACCACCTTTTATACAACACCAAAACAAAAAGTCTTCGTACAAATCTACACGTTGTCCCATCGTCAGGGTTCAATCAGTTGCTGTAACTGTACACGAAACGCTGAGCTTTATTCGGTTTGAGTCGAGCCAAATCCCAAGATTGTAGAACGAGTGGATTTGCACATGGCGTTTACAACAACAACAACAACAAAAAACAACCCCCCCCCCCAGCCGGGAAATGGGGATTGATTGTGAGACAGAAATTATATCCGATTTTCAGCAGAAACACACAAAAAAAAGAGAAAAGTGCTGGAGGAACTCAGCGGGTCAGACAGCGTCTGTGGAGGGGGGTGGACACACAGCGGGTATTTCGTGTCTTCAGAATGTTTGCTCTCAATGTTGTTCTGTGAGCCTCGTGTGTGTGTGTGTGTGTGTGTGTGTGTGTGTGTGTGTGTGTGTGTGTGTGTATATGTGGATGTGTGTGTGTGTGTATTTGTGCCTCTGTGTGTGTGTGTGTGTGTGTGTGTGTGTGTGTGTGTGTGTGTGTGTGGATGTGTGTGTGTGTATTTGTGCCTCTGTGTGTATGTGTGTGCATGTGTGTGTCTGTGTGTCTCTGTATGTGTGTCTGGTTGTGTGTGCCTCTGCGTGTGTGTATGTATGTTTTGTTTCTTTTTTTTCCTAATCAGATGTGCAGCACTTTGGTCAACGTGGGTTGTTTTTAAATGTGCTATACAAATAAAATTGACTTGACTTGACTTGACTTGTGTGTGTGTGTGGTTGCGTGTGCCTCTATGCGTATGTGCCTTTGCCTCTGTGTGTGTGTGTGTGTGTGTGTGTGTGTGTGTGTGTGTGTGTTTGTGCCTCTGTGTGTGTGTGTGTGTGTGTGTGCCTGTGTGCGTGTGTGTGTGTGTGTGTCTGTGCCTGTGTGGCTCTACCTGTGTGTATATCTGCCTGAGACTCTGTGTGTGTGTGTGTGTGTGTGTGTGTGTCTGTGCCTCTGTGTGTGTGTGTGTGTGTGTGTGTGTGTGTGTGTGTGTCTGTGCCTCTGTGTGTGTGTGTGTGTGTGTGTGTGTGTGTCTGTGCGTGTGTGTGTGTGTGTGTGTGTGTGTCTGTGCCTCTGTGTGTGTGTGTGTGTGTGTGTGTGTGCGCGCTTGTGTGTATGTGGCTGTGTGTGCCTCTGTGTGTGTGTGTGTGTGTGTGTGGCTATATGTGTGTGTGTGGCTGTGTGCCTATATGTATGTGTGTGTGTGTGTGTGTGTGTGTGTGGCTATATGTGTGTGTGTGGCTGTGTGCCTATATGTATGTGTGTGTGTGGCTGTGTGCCTGTGCGTCATTGTGTGTGTGTGTGTTTAGTTGCTAATCTGTAAACACCGCCACGCTGTGTGTGTGTGTGTGTGTGTTTGTGTAAAGAGAGAGGGAGAGAGAGGAGAGGGGGGGGAGAGCAGAGACTGAACAAACAAACAAACCTCCAAATAATCGTTTGCACAATTATAGAAACCACAAGCCTGGAAGCAGAATCAGGAGGAGCGGGGAACACGTGTGCACCTCCGAGAAGTTGGATTCCGGGACACTTTGGTGCGGTTTTAAGTCAGTTCTGTTTATCTCATAATCCTCATATTCGTAATTCTCATCGGAGTCCGGCATGGCCGTCAGAAACGAGTGTCCGTTGATGGCACAGAATTTCTCAATGTTCTCCTTGACCACTTCACAGAAAGGCCTCTCCACGCCGTCGCAGACGCATGTGTTGAGCAAGATGCCGGTGGGGATGGAGAGGAGGTAGTTGATGGTGTCTCGGCACACAGTCGTGCACCTCCTCCCGTTAAAGAGCTGCCCGCAGTTGGAGAGGTAATCCTTCATGGCTCCATGACACAGAGACTCGTCCTCGCAACGCTGCCGCGCCCTGGTGCAACCCAGGTCGGACTCACCTCTGTATCTCCGGGGCAAACACGGCTCGATGGCCCTCTTGGCCCGCCTGCACTCTGCGTCCTTGTCGCAGTCACAGTTCTCCAGGTCCGGCCCGTTCAGGGTCTGGTTGAGCTTGACCAGTGCGCCTATGCAGTGGCTGGGGCAATGCTTCCTCAGACCCTTCATGAAGGGCTCGCAAGCCGCGCTGTACTGGCTGTAAGCCCACTTGCAGTCTTTCTCCTGCTGGCAACGCAGCAGGGCCTGCCAGCACACCGGCTGAGACCCGGCCACCGACCTGCTACAGCACTCCACGATCGCCAGGTACCACCACCACCACAGCCTGACTGCCCGTACCATTCTCCACAACGACCATCCGCGCCCTGTCTAAAGCGACCGCGTCGAGCGCATCTCTCCAGTGGCCACCCAAACGCTCCCCTCTCTCTCTCTCTCTCTCTCTCTCTGTCTGTAGAGATCCCTGGTAGTCGCATTCCAGCTGGGTCGGTGCACTGGTTAAAACATCTCCCCCCCCCCTTCTTCGCTTTCCCCCTCTTTAATTCCCTCTGGTGTTGGCGATCAAGTTAACTGGCGAGTTCCCTGAAAGTGTTGCGAGTATTGTCCCGGACGCTCCCAATCACCAAATGCCCCCATTCCAGTTGAAGTCAAATATCTCTCCCCCCTCTTTGTTCTGAATTCCCCAAACACACACAGCTGGGAAAGGAGATTTGCCGCGGTTTTTTACGAGACGCTGGGGCTTTTTTTTCTCACAGCCCTTCAAACCCCGTCTCTAAAGTGCCAACTGTTCCACTTCACGCTTCATTTAGCTTTCTCTTTTCTCCCTTTTTTTAAAGAGAGAGAAGGAAAAAAAAAACACAGCCCAACTCTCGCCTTTCCCTCCCCAAAACGGTCTTTAAAAAAAAAGAGAGAGTCAAAAAGAGAGAGAGAGGGGAAAAGAAAAAAAAAGATCTCTTACTTTCATCCCGAAATGGGATTGGTTGAGTTTTTGCTTTTAGGGTTGTGCAGATTTGGATTGGTTTCCACAGCGACTCTCAGATTTCTTGGCAAAGCCGCACGTCACATACTGATCAAATGTTTATATAAATGTAACAAACCGCGACGTGCGTGGTCTTAACTTTTTTTTTAAAGGGCTAAATACCCCCCCCCCCCCCCCCCCCTCTCCTCCTCCCCACAAAAAAAAGTATAAAACACCAGGGGGAGCAGGATTCAGTGGAGAAGAGGAGAAGTGATTATATAATTCAACATGTGAAATTCACAGGAGCTGCTGACACTTAGAAATTACCCCCCCCCCCTTAAAACCACCTCCAATCCACCCTCCCCCGTCGTAGAAATGTAACTTGACATTCCTCCTCTCCAGAGATGCATCGTTTTGTGCCCACGGTTTAAAACCAGCATCTGCAGTTCATTCCTACACATGTGTAATGTTTTTGTTTTGTGGGGATTGTTGCAAGTTTTGCTCAGCTAAATCCTGGGAGACTGATAAGCAGCAATATTTATTTTGTTGTCCTTTGGCTCAGATTCTCCTCCTTCCCCCCCCCCCCCTCCTCAATCTCTTCTCCCACCCCCCACACCCCCCCTCTCAATCTCCCATCCCCCCTCCCTAAAACTCCCTTGAATAGCATTTTCTGGCCCGATACATTCCCTTTGTGGCCGGCTCTCTCCCGCACTCAGTCTGTTCGTTCCTCGCCAGAGGGAATTGTTTACGCTTTGCAAGCCATGAATGGGGGCAGGACGCGCGTGTTTTTCAAAGGGGGCCCCCTATTTAATCGTAGGCCGGCCTCCCACCATTCAACCGCACTTGAGACTCGCCATTTGGAAAGCGCGTACAGTAGATTTCTTTATTTCCCTCCATCGACCCCCCTCCCCGACGTCTCTCTCTCTCTCTGGCCCATTGAAATGCAAAACAACCGAATTCAGGAGTAAATCGGGTGCCACCATGACCGGTTTTGACAGCCGAGGTAGGGGTAGGAGGGAGGGAGGGAGGGAGGGAATATTTAATAAACTCTCTCCCCCCCTCCTCATTTGTTGCTGGAACAGTTTTGTGTTTTCAATCATTCTTTGGAAGAAGGCGAGTTCACAGCCAGATTTGCTTTGTGATTTGTTTCTAGACTTTCTAGAAGGGGGGGGGGGGGGAAAGACTTAATGAGAATCTGAGGGGTAGGTAACCTTTTCACACACAAAGGGTGGTGGGTGTATGGAACAAGCTGCCAGAGGAGGTAGTTGAGGCAGGGACTACCCCAACGTTTAAGAAACAGGGTCTCGACCCGAAACGTCACCCATTCCTTCTCTCCCGAGATGCTGCCTGACCTGCTGAGTTACTCCAGCATTTTGTGAATAAATACCTTCGATTTGTACCAGCATCTGCAGTTATTTTCTTAAGAAACAGTTGGACAGGTACATGGATAGGACAGTATAAGAAAATAACTGCAGATGCTGCTACAAATCGATTTATTCACAAAATGCTGGAGTAACTCAGCAGGTCAGGCAGCATCTCGGGAGAGAAGGAATGGGTAACGTTTCGGGTCGAGACCCTTCTTCAGACTTCATGGATAGGACAGGTTTGGAGGGATATGGACCTAGGGCAGCTGGGACATTTTGGCGTGGTGTGGGCAAGTTGGGCCAAAGAGCCTGTTTCCACTTTGTATGACTCACCACTATGACTTTTAGAATCTTTAAACAATTTCTCCTGTTTCGGCACTGGCACCAACAAATAATTATCCAACATGAAATAGACAAATCAATTTTGAAAACACTCAGAGGTCTAAATTTTTAGATTTTTTAGATTTAGAGATACAGCGCAGAAACAGGCCCTTCGGCCCACCGGGTCCGCGCCACCCAGCGATCCCCGCACATTAACACTATCCTACACCCACTAGGGTCAATTTTTACATTTGCCCAGCCAATGAACCTACATACCTGTACGTCTTTGGAGTGTGGGAGGAAAGCGAAGATCTCGGAGAATACCCACACAGGTCACGGGGAGAACGTACAAACTCCGTACAGACGGCGCCCATAGTCAGGATCGAACCTGAGTCTCCGGCGCTGCATTCGCTGTAAGGCAGCAACTCTACCGCTGCGCCACCATCGAAGATGGACACAGAATGCTGGCGGGACAGGCAGCATCTCCGGAGAGAAGGAATGGGTGGCGTTTCCGGGCGTGACCCATCTTCAGACCGAGGGCCTGCTGGGTCTCGACCCCGAAACGTCACCCATTCCTTCTCTCCAGAGATGCTGCCTGTCCCGCTGAGTTACTCCAGCATTTTGTGTCTCGGTTTCCAAGTTGATGGGCAACCCGTCATAGCACACACCTGCATGGACACACACACACATGCCAAGCACACGCTGATGCACTCTGACCACATAAATGGGTGTAGACAGACATCAGTGGGAAACATAGAAAATTGGTGCAGGAGGAGGCCATTCAACACGGGGAGAACGTACAAACTCCGTACAGACGGCGCCTGTAGTCAGGATCGAACCTGAGTCTCCGGCGTTGCATTTGCTGTAAGGCAGCAACTCTACTGCTGCGCCACCGTGCCGCACTAGTCTAGTGTGAAGCGAACACGTAGAACTAATGTGAATGGCTGATTGATGGTTGACCTGAACTTGGTGGGCCGAAGGGCCTGTTTCCATCCTGTAAGTATGTAGGTTAATTGGCTGGGTAAAAATGTTTTTTAAAAAATTGTCCCTAGTGGGTGTAGGATAGTGTTAATGTACGGGGATCGCTGGGCGGCACGGACTTGGTGGGCTGAAAAGGCCTGTTTCCGGCTGTATATATATGATATGATATGATATGATTTCTAAGTTATAAAAAAATAGGTCAGGCAGCATCTGCGGAAAGAGAAACATTTGAGATTGAAAACCCTTCTGTGAGGCAATTGTCCATTAAACTGAAATAATTAAATTAATTAATAGAAATAACGTTAAAGTATGAATTTGAAGTGCAGCTTCCAAGGATACTGCCTGGATTAGAGGATTTAAGGAATGTTTGGGCTAAACTTAGATTGTTTTCTCTGGAACGGTGGAGATTGAAGGGAGACCTGATAGAAGTATATAAAATGATGAGAGGCACAGATAGGGTTAGGGTTGCCAACTGTCCCGTATTAGCCGGAACATCCCATATTTTGGGCTAAATTGGTTTGTCCCGTACGGTATCGCCCTTGTCCCGTATTAGGCCCGGGGGGGGCGCTGTAGGCCCGGATGCTGTAGGCCCCGACGCTGTAGGGCCCGACAGTTCTGGGCCCGACACACTAAGTTTCCAACATTTTAGCTCCAGACAGTCTAGGTCTGGAGGCCCGGGCGCCACCTAATGGAGGTTGCATAGCAACCCGCCTCCCAGCCCGGGCAGCCGCCATCGGTGGAGCGGGAGCACGTGGCCGCTGGCTGGGTGAGGACACGTGGAGGGCGGGACGGTGACGTCACCTTGTCCCGTATTTGGGAGTGAGATAGTTGGCATCCCTAGATAGGGTAGACAGTCAGAACCTTTTCCCCCAGGGTGGAAATGTCGAAGACTAGAGGGCATAGCTTTAAGGTGAGAGGGGCAAAGTTTAGAGAGGAAATTGTGGGGCAAAGTCTTTACACAGAGGGTTGTGGGTATCTGGAGCATGCTGCCATGGGTGGTGGTGCAGACAGATGAGAAAATTGGGTTTAAGAGGTCTTTAGACTGGCACATGGATATGCAGGGAATGGAGTGATATGGATCATGTGCAGGCAGATGAGATTAGTTCATATTCAGTACAGACATTGTGGGCCAAAGGGCCTATTGCTGTGCTATATCTTTACAAATTTTTAATCAAATTAGAGGAACCACATCTCATATTTCGCTTGGGCACCTTACAACCCAGCGGTATGAGTAGGCCATTTAGAACAGAGATGAAGAGAGTTGTAAATCTGTGGAACTTTCTGCCTCAGAAGGCAGTGGAGGCCAATTCTCTGAATGCATTCAAGAGAGAGCTAGATAGAGCTCTTAAGGATAGCGGAGTCAGGGGGTATGGGGAGAAGGCAGGAACGGGGTACTGATTGAGAATGATCAGCCATGATCACATTGAATGGTGGTGCTGGCTCGAAGGGCCGAATGGCCTACTCCTGCACCTATTGTCTATTCCCTCTCTCTCCGTCTCACCCTAGTCATCCTGCTAGTTCCACTGTTCGTATCCCTTTGTTATTACCTCCACAGACAACAATGGACCATTGTAGGCTCCTGGGTCATTGGTGCTGGGTCTGAGTTGTTCTGCATCTTTTTCTACCTCTAGTTTCCCTCTCCCCTGACTCTCAGTGCGAAGAAAGGTCTCGATCTGAAACATCACCTATTCCTTTTCTCCAGAGATACTGCCTGACCCACTGAGTTACTCCAGCATTTTGGGTCTCTCAAAAGAATCTCTGGTGTAAACCAACATCTGCATTTCCTTCCTAGACACTGTATCGATGTTCTCTGGTGTAAAATAAAGGATTAATCTCACTATTTGAATGAAACAGTGTTGAAATAATACCTGGTTCATTTATTTGTTGATAAAGTTAATACACATATTTCCTGAAGTTGGTGGGCAGTTTATAAAAAGATGTTTTGCCGGTACGGTTAGGGTATTTAACGATCTAACTAATGGAGAGGTCACTACTTTAAGGGCTGGTGCGATTTAGATGGTGTGCCCATGAATTATACTGCACTAGTATAATTGACTCTTCAGAGGTGCATTTAGACTAGTTCACATGAATTTTCGTCCCTGCTTTGTGGGATCGACATTGTCCTGTTGGCATCTTTTGCCGAGTTAATGTAAATAACTTTTAACTTATTTATAATTGTGCGTCCTAAATTATGTGTGGAATTTTCCAACGAGGGACCTTTTGGTAAACAAGCTGATGCTCAAGTTGCAGTAAATTGAGCAGGGAAGAGGCCATTCGGGCCTTTGAACCCATTCCATCTTTCAGTGAGATTATGGCTGGTCTGTGACCCAATTATGTTTACCCGCCTGTTCCCCAATCCTTTCTCACATTCAGACTCATGCAGCGCGGAAACAGACCATTCAGCTCTATTCTTACATGCTGATCCAGATGCCCCATCCAAGCTAGGCCCGTTTCATAAATTCATAAGTGATAGGAGCAGAATTAGGCCATTCGGCCCATCAAGTCCACTCCGCCATTCAATCACGGCGGATCTATCTATCCCTCTTTATCTGCCTTCTCGCCCTAACACGTCACCCATACTAATCAAGAATCTATCTAACTCTGCCTTAGAAATATCCATTGACTAAGCCTCCACAGCCTTGTGTGGCAATGAATTCCACAGAGTCACCACCCTCTGGCTAAAGAAAATCCTCTTCATCTCCTTCCTAAAGGACTGTCCTTTTATTCTGAGGCTATGACCTCTGGTCCAAGACTCTCCCACTAGTGGAAATATCCTCTCCACATCCACTCTTTCCAGGCCTTCCTTTCACTATTCTGTAAGTATCACTGAGGTCCCCCCTCATTCTTCTGAACTCGAGTACAGGCCCAGTGCCATGAAACGCTCATCATATGTTAATCTAATGGTTAATCTAATCATTCCTGGGTTCATTCACTATTCGGTAAGTAATCCCAGGAAATAATAATGGGGAGAACGGAAAATATGTTAGTGAGGGGAGTTAGTAATTCACTCTCTCTAGCCTTTTAAATAAGATCAAGGCTCATTCAGAAAGTGCAGTAATAATTATTGACTGAGTGGTTAATCTGGTATGAAATTTAATTTTTCATTTGCATATTAGCAGTCACGATTTCAAATGATGTGATGGTAATTAGATCGATTTAAATGTATTACGAATGGAAATCATATACGAGAACAATTTTCTCAACAGGAGCCGCGTGGCTGATTGTTTCTAATTAGTTCTCTAGGGTGCATTTTAATCGTTACTTTCTGCAGATTGATGAGGATGGAGACTAGACATTAAATAATTGTGTGTGAACTTTTCATAAGAAATCATTGCGTGGGCAAGGTTATCTAAAAATTCGTCACATATCCAGATGTAATAACAAGGACAAAACCTATCCATCTGAAGAAGGGTCTCGACCTGAAAAGTCACCTATTCCTTTTCTCCGGAGATGCTGTCTGACCCGCTGAGTTACTCCAGCTTTTTGTGTCTATCTTCGATTTAGACCAGCATCTGTAGTTCCTTTATCCATGTTCTCCAGAGATGCTGCCTGACCTGCTGAGTTATTCCAGCTCTTTGTGTCTTTTTACATTTTGTAAACCAGAATCTGCAGTTCCTTGTATCTGTCTTAGATTTAGATTTAGAGATACAGCGTGGAAACAGGCCCTTCGGCCCACCGGGTCCGCGCCGCCCAGCGATCCCCGCACATTAATTAGGGACAATTTTTAATTTTTTTTTTTTAACATTCGGAGAAAACCCACGCAGGTCACGGGGAGAAACTCCGTACAGACGGCGCCCATAGTCAGAATCGAACCTGAGTCTCCGGCGCTGCATTCGCTTTAAGGCAGCAACTCTACCGCTGCGCCACCGTGCCGCTCTGAGGTAGTCTTCTGAGGTAGTGATAGAGATGGAACCCATTGCAGTACAACTAGCTCGGAATGTCACTATTTATTCTTTGGATATCTTGCCCTCTTTCCTAGTTCTTTGGATATCTTGCCCTTATCCTTGGAATGTCACTATTTGTTCTTGCGGTTCTTATCTAGCCGAGCACAGTCGGGTCAGCTATTTCTCATGGTCCTTAGTTTAAATCAATTAACCCTTTTTACTTCTCTCTCACAATCCGATTGGAAGGAGCCCGAAGGGGAGGAATTTAAGATGTGACAATTGTAAAGTGAAGTGAATAAAAAGAAGGGATTTTCCCGACCTCGGTGTGTCTTGAGAGGGAAGGCACCCAACTCTGCAGACTTGCAAATAAAATACTTGTTTCTCTAGATTGTCTCGAGCATCGTGATTGTGAGCACTCACATTTGCATCTCACACTTGTATCTGTCTTAGATTTAGATTTAGATTTAGAGATACAGCGTGGAAACAGGCCCTTCGGCCCACCGGGTCCGTGCCGCCCAGCGATCCCCGCACATTAACTAGGGACAATTTGTAAAAAAACATTCGGAGAAAACCCACGCAGGTCACGGGGAGAACGTACAAACTCCGTACAGACGGCGCCCATAGTCAGGATCGAACCTGAGTCTCCGGCGCTGCATTCGCTGTAAGGCAGCAACTCTACCGCTGCGCCACCGTGCCGCCCTGAGGTATTCTTCTGAGGTAGTGATAGAGATGGAACCCATTGCAGTACAACTAGTTCTGCTGATTCATGTGTAGCTGGTCTCTTCTCAACCAGGTTCAAACAGGCATTGACAATAAGCACAAAGTGCTGGAGTAACTCAGCGGGCCAGACAGCACCTCTGGAGAAAAGGAATAGGTGATGTTTCGGGTTGAGACCCTTCTTCAGACAGAGTCAAGGGAGAGAGAAACTAAAGGCATTGATATAAGTTTAGATCCTGAGTGTTGATGGGCTGTTTTTCACTGGAGCCAAGAATATTGGGGCATATCCTGATCTTGCTGATTTTCCCACAGTTATTCCAGCACTTTTGTGTTTAACAAGAATTCCATGGCTCCTCGTGCACATGGCAATTAGATCCTCTTCACTTATTGACCAGTCCCGAAATCCAGGAGGTCTACCAAGAAGGACAAGAGGTGTACGTTGATGGAAGCCAAGCTATCCCAAGCCCAGGAGGTCTAAAGCAAGGACAGGAGGAGCTGGTAGTTGGAAGCCACCAAGTCTACAAGGTCTAACACCAATGACAAATGGTACAGATGGATGGATCTAACACCAAGTCCATGAAGTCTAACACTGAAGAAGGGTCTCGACTCAAAACGTCACTCATTCCTTCTTTCCAGAGATGCTGCCTTTCCCGCTGAGTTACCCCAGCTTTTTGTGTCTATCTTCGACTATGTCCATGAGGTCTAACATCAACCTCTGGCAGTTTAATACCTAGCCCATAAGGTTTAACACAATGAGGTCCAAAGCAAGGACAGAAGCTGCAGGTGGAGGGAAGCCACCCCAGGCTGAGGGGGTCTAACTACAAGGACATGTAGCCACCCCGAGCCGGTCGAACACCAAGATCAAGGCTGTAAGGGTTAATACTGTGGAAGACATTTTGTGATGACCATGGCAGACATTTTAAGCTGAATATGCTATCATACTAAAAACAGGCCTTTGCAAAGTCGGCCTTCACGGTACCAGACACCTGCAGATAAGAAGTTGTTTTTCAGGGTTAATCGGGGACTGGACATTCCAATGTTCTGAACTAAATCCTATGGTGCCTCCTTATCACCCAATGATGCCTCTTTAATCATACTAGCTGTGCAACTCCTCTTTACTCCTGTTTGACTCCCTAACACAATTAAAGGAACTCTACTATGTATTTGTTAAGGCTGGCTTCTGTCATGTAACCGTGGAAAATTACTGAATGTGCTTTCTGCTGCTTTGAGCTGTTAAATACTGCCTGTAATCTGTGCATTCTTTAAGAGGACAGAAGCAGGTGCTTGAGTGAACGACGGTACTCTCAGGTCTCTGTGTCTCCTCCCACCTTGGTGTTTAAGTAAAAAGTTTTAACTGAGTCTTGTGCTTTTTGAATTATTTCATAGTTAAGTCGAGGCGACTATCACATTTTTTTTCCATGCCTCAGTTCGTGGGGCCAGGGAATTAATAACTATAAACACCGCCCACCACATAGTCATGGCAGGAAAGCTTTTTTTACTCTTGGCTCGGTACAGTTGTCTTCTTGCAATCAGAGTGATGCATCCACCGAGGGTGCCCTTCTACTAGGGCTAGCAGTAGTGTCTGTGTGTCTTGTTCGTTTGCCTCGGCAAATGGGCTGGCCAGTAGTAGATCGTCGACGTACTGGATTATGGTGGAGCCTCCAGTCAGCTGAACGTCCCGTAGCTGTGAACTCAACACTTGCGAGAAGATAGTGGGTGAGTGGACAAAACCTTGTGGAAGCCGAGTCCATGTGTATTGTTGACCCTCATAGGTAAACGCAAATAAGTACTGAGAGTCCGGGTGCAATGGAATTGCGAAGAAGGCGTGTTGTAAGTCCACAATTGTAAATACCGAGGCATTTGCAGGTATCAGTCTGAGGATGGTGGCCGGATTGGGAACTACAGCATGTCGTGGCACAACAATCTCATTGATGGCCCGAAGATCTTGTACCAATCGCCACTCGGTAGGTGCAGGTTTGGGAACCGGGAAGATAGGAGTATTGCAGGGAGAAGGATGAGAGGAGATCTTATCGAAACGTATAAGATTATTAAGGGGTTGGACACGTTAGAGGCAGGAAACTTGTTCCCAATCTTGGGGGAGTCCAGAACAAGGGGCCACAGTTTAAGAATAAGGGGTAGGCCATTTAGAACTGAGATGAGGAAAAACAGAGGAACTATCTAAAGTTGGAGAAGTCAATGTTCATACCGCTGGGCTGCAAGCTGCCCAGGCGAAATATGAGGTGCTGTTCCTCCAATTTCCGGTGGGCCTCACTATGGCACTGGAGGAGGCCCATGACAGAAAGGTCAGACTGGGAATGGGAGGGGGAGTTGAAGTGCTCAGCCACCGGGAGATCAGGGGCTAAGGCGGACTGAGCGAAGGTGTTGAGCGAAACCATCTGCGTTTGGTTTCGCCGCCGATGTAAATAAGTTGACATCTGGAGCAGCGGATACAATAGATGAGGTTGGGGGAGGTGCAGGTGAACCTCTGTCTCACCTGGAAAGACTGTTTGGGTCCTTGGACGGAGTTGAGGGGGGAGGTAAAGGGGAGATAAAGTCTGACGAAGGGTCTCGACCTGAAGCGTCCCCCATCCATTGCTGCCATCCAGAGATGCTGCCTGTCCCGCTGAGTGACTCCAGCACGTTGTCACACCTCCAGCGCGGATCCACGGGACTTGAGTTGCCCCGCAGCCGCACATGCGCACTGGCACCGCCGCCGTCGCTTCCGCCCCGCTGGTGACGCGGCCCCGCGGCCGGGAACCACCTGACTTCCGCCCGCTGCCCGGAAGTGAAGCGCTGCCGGCCATGGACGTCGCCGAGCTGCGGAGTGGCGGCTCAGTGCTGAGCACCGTGGCCGAGGTGGTGGAGCAGATCTTCTTCTGCCTGCCCACCAAGTCGCTGCAGAGAAGCGCCAGGTAACTCCAGGGGCTCCGGGGCCCTTCTGGCCTGCCTCCCTGACACAGGCCTGATGCCCCTAGCAACCGCTCCCCATCCCCCTAGCAACCGCTCCCCCATCCCTCCAATATCCCCCTGGCAACTGCTCCCCCATCCCCCTAGCAACCGCTCCCCCATCCCCCTAGCAACCGCCCCCCTCAATATCCCCCTAGCAACCGGTCTCCATCCCCTTAGCAACCGGTCCCCCATCCCCCCATGATCCCCCTAGCAACCGCATCCCCCAATATCCCCCTAGCAACCGCTCCCCATCCCCCCAATATTCCCTTAGCAACCGCTCCCCCCAATATCCCCTAGCAACCGCATCCCCCCAATATCCCCCTAGCAACCGGTATCCCCCCAATATCCGCCTAGCAACCGCATCCCCCAATATCCCCCTAGCAACCGCTCCCCCCATTACCCCAATATCCCCCTAGCAACCGCTCCCCCACATCCCCCCAATATCCCCCTAGCAACCGCTCCCCCCATTACCCCAATATCCCCCTAGCAACCGCTCCCCCATTCCCCCAATATCCCCCTAGCAACCGCTCCCCCACATCCCCCCAATATCCCCCTAACAACCGGTCTCCATCCCCCAATATCCCTGTAGCAACCACTCCCCCACATCCCCCCAATATCCCCCTAGCTGGTTTAAATCAAAGGTAGACACAAAATGCTGGAGTAACTCAGCAAGTCAGGCAGTATCTCGGGAGAGAAGGAATGGGTGACGTTTCGGGTCGAGACCCTTCTTCAGACTGATGTCAGAGGAGGGGACGGGACAAAGATAAGATATAGTAGGATCCACTAGGATCCCACTACTGGCCACATCTTCCCATCTCCACCCCTTTCTGCTTTCCGCAGAGACTGTTCCCTCTGTAACTCCCTAGTCCACTTGTCCCTTCCCACCCAAACCACCCCCTCCCCAGGTACTTTCCCCTGCAACTGCAGGAGATGCAACACCTGTCCCTTTACCTCCCTCCTCGACTCCATCCAAGGACCCAAACAGTCATTCCAGGTGAGGCAGAGGTTCACCCGCACCTCCTCCAACCTCATCTATTGTATCCGCTGTTCCAGATGTCAACTTCTCTACATCGGCGAGACCAAGCACAGGCTCGGCAATCGTTTCGCTCAACACCTCTGCTCAGTCCGCCTTAACCAACCTGATCTCCTGGTGGCTCAGCACTTCAACTCCCCCTCCCAGTCCCAATCTGACCTTTCTGTCCTGTGCCTCTTCCATTGTCAGAGTGAGGCCCACCACAAATTGGAGGAACAGCACCTCATATTTCGCTTGGGTCGTTTACACCCCAGTGGTATGAACATTGACTTCTCCAACTTCAGATAGCCTCTGCTTTCCCTGTCTATCCCATCCCGCTTCCCAGTTCTCCGATGAGTCTTCCTGTCTCCTACTACATCCTATCTTTGTCCTGATCCCTCCCCTGACATCAGTCTGAAGGGTCTCAACCCAAAACATCACCCATTCCTTCTCTCCAGAGATGCTGCCTGATCAGCTGAGTTACTCTAGCATTTTGTGTCTACCTTCGATTTAAACCAGCATCTGCAGTTTTTTTCCTACCCTCAGCAACCGATGTTCCCATCCCACTGGCACCCGCTCCCCCCATCCCCTGTCAACATAGAAACATAGAAACATAGAAAATAGGTGCAGGAGTAGGCCATTCGGCCCTTCGAGCCTGCACCGCCATTCAATATGATCATGGCTGATCATCCAGCTCAGTAACCTGTACCTGCCTTCTCTCCATACCCCCTGATCCGGGCGGCACGGTAGCGCAGCGGTAGAGTTGCTGCTTTACAGCGAATGCAGCGCCGGAGACTCAGGTTCGATCCTGACTACGGGTGCTGCACTGTAAGGAGTTTGTACGTTCTCCCCGTGACCTGCGTGGGTTTTCTCCGAGATCTTCGGTTTCCTCCCACACTCCAAAGACGTACAGGTATGTAGGTTAATTGGCTGGGTAAATGTAAAAATTGTCCCTAGTGGGTGTAGGATAGTGTTAATGTGCGGGGATCGCTGGGCGGCACGGACTTGGAGGGCCGAAAAGGCCTGTTTCCGGCTGTATATATATGATATGATATCCCTTTAGCCACAAGGGCCACATCTAACTCCCTCTTAAATATAGCCAATGAACTGGCCTCAACTACCTTCTGTGGCAGAGAATTCCACAGACTCACCACTCTCTGTGTGAAGAAATGTTTTCTCAACAGATCCATAATTCCCCAGCAACCAGTGTCCCACATACCCTTGAAAATTAGCCCCCTCTCATCCCATCCCTTAGTAACTGGTCACCCATGCCCCTCTCAAACACTCCTTCATTCCCCAACAAGCAGTCTTCCCCAGACTGCTCGTAAACCATGCCATCACTTCTTGTTCTGCATTTGCCACGTGTGTCTCAGTGTGTGCAGGCTGTGGAGTGACTGTGCACGAAGGGTCTTGAGGAGACACCGAAGACTGTCATGGATTACAACCAAAGGCCATACCTACGTAGACGAGGAACATGGCCAACACTTTCTGGTGAAGAAAATGATGGAGGAACTGGAGGTAAATGTTGCAACAAAAAAAAAAAAAAAAGATGGTGCTGGAAATCGGAAATTAAGAGAGAAAATACTGAAAACGCTCAGCAGGTTGGGCAGAAGTCGAGGAAAGAGAAACAGTCAATGTTTCTGGTCAAACATTTTTTTGTGAGAACAAAGAAAGTGAGACAAGTTAACGCAAGTTGCGGGGAGAATAATCAGAGCAGAGGAAAAAGGTGATCATTGAGGCCAGGATTTGCCCAGGAGGTCTGGATGTGTCTAGAACTGTCTGGTTAATAGATTAACCAGACAGTTCGGTGAAAATTAGAAAGGTAACAAATTAAAGCACTTGTTGAAGCAATTAATTGTCAATTAGATCTGTCCCTGAACCCAAAAGCAGGAATGGCCAACTGACCAGGTAGTGTGTGTGTGTGGAGAACGAAACACTGAGTTAATATTGCAGATGGACAATCTTGCATCAGAACCGGCCAGATCTGTTTTAAAGAGGAAAAAGCAAGTTATCTGAACTGGTCATTGTTGAGCCCCTGAAAGTTACCAGATAGAAGATGAATTGTTCCACAATCTTACGTCGGGCTTCCTTAGAACAATGTAGGTCATCCCAGAGAGAAGGGTCTGAGTAGGAGCAGGATAGAGACTGAAAATGATTGGCAACTGAAAGCTCAGAGTCTCAATGGTTCAATGGATATTTATTGTCACTTAAGCAAATAAACATTTCACAATGAAATTAATTGTGCCACAAATGCTCCCTGATCTTTCAGACATTTCAAACATTTCTCTTTCATATTCAGGTTGCAGTAATGACTCTGATTTGCATTTTCATTTGCATTTGCATTTTTATTTGCATTTGCATTTGCATTTTCAGTCTGAAGAAGGATCTCGACCTGAAACGTCACCCATTCCTTCTCTCCCGAGATGCTGCCTGACCTGCTGAGTTACTCCAGTATTTTGTGAAATAAATACCTGATTTGCATTTGATAGCTTTGATATTTATTCACAAAATGCTGGAGTAACTCAGCAGGTCAGGCAGCATCTCAGGAGAGAAGGAATGGGTGACGTTTGAAGAAGGGTCTGAAGAAGGGTCTCGACCCGAAACGTCACCCATTCCTTCTTTCCTGAGATGCTGCCTGACCTGCTGAGTTATTCCAGCATTTTGTGAATAAATACCTTCGATTTGTACCAGCATCTGCAGTTATTTTCTTATAATAGCTTTGATATGTTCCTTGTATAGGAAAGACCTGAAGATGCTGGTTTAAATCGAAGAGTGACACAAAATGCTGGAGTAACTCAGTGGGACAGGCAACATCTCTGGAGAGAAGGAATGGATGATGTTTTGGGTCGAGTCTCTTCTTCAGTCTCTAATGGGTGACGTTTCAGGTCGAGACCCTTCTTCAGTTTGTTCCTTGTTTGTTTTCCCTCTAATTGTCTTTGTTAATCTATTAACCAAATGTCTCTGTAAACATAAGGAATTACCCAGGCAACCCTCGGGCTGAAGAAGGGTCCCGACACTAAACGTCACCCATCCATTCTACAGGGATCCTAATTGACCTGCTGAGTTACTCCAGCACTTTGTGACTTTCCTTGATAAAGCAGCATCTGCAGTTCTGCACCCTGGCCTCATAATATCAGCGATGTTCTTTTGTCGCTGGAATTTAGAAGATTGAGGGGGGATCTTATAGAAACTTACAAAATTCTTAAGGGGTTGGACAGGCTAGATGCAGGAAGATTGTTCCCGATGTTGGGGAAGTCCAGAACAAGGGGTCACAGTTTAAGGATAAGGGGGAAGTCTTTTAGGACCGAGATGAGAACGTTTTTTTTCACACAGAGAGTGGTGAATCTGTGGAATACTCTGCCACAGAAGGTAGTTGAGGCCAGTTCATTGGCTATATTTAAGAGGGAGTTAGATGTGGCCCTTGTGGTTAAAGGGATCAGGGGGTATGGAGAGAAGGCAGGTACGGGATACTGAGTTGGATGATCAGCCATGATCATGTTGAATGGCGGTGCAGGCTCGAAGGGCCGAATGGCCTACTCCTGCACCTATTTTCTATGTCTATGTCCTATCCATCCATTCTTTATTCTCCATTTTCTCTTTCAGTTTAGTTTAGTTTTAGTTTAATTTAGAGATACAGCGAGGAAACAGGCCCTTCGGCCCACTGAGTCCACGCCGACCAGCAATCCCCGTACACTAACATTATCCTACACATTGGGGACAATTTACATTTTTTTGTACCAGATCCATTTAACCTACAAGTCTGTACATCATTGGAATGTGGGAGGAAACTGGAGCATCCGGGGAAAACCCACATGGTCACAATGAGAACGTACAAACTCCGTACCGACAGCATCCGTAGTCAGGATTGAACCCAGGTCTCTAGCACGGTGGCGCAGCGGTAGAGTTGCTGCCTTACAGCGAATGCAGCGCCGGAGACTCAGGTTCGATCCTGATTACGGGCGCCGTCTGTACGGAGTTTGTACGTTCTCCCCGTGACCTGCGTGGGTTTTCTCCGAGATCTTCGGTTTCCTCCCGCACTCCAAAGACGTACAGGTATGTAGGTTAATTGACTGGGTAAATGTAAAAATTGTCCCTAGTGTGTGTAGGATAGTGTTAATGTGCGGGGATCGCTGGGCGGCGTGGACTTGGTGGGCCAAAGGGCCTGTTTCTGCGCTGTATCTCTAAATCTAAAATCTAAAACTCCCGCTGCGCCACCGTGCCGCCCCCAACTGCAACTGTTAATTCTCTTTCTCCCTCACAGATGCTGCCTGACTTTGTGTTGTTAACATTTATTTTTTATTGTAGGTATCCAGCATCTGTAGTTTTTTTTTTGATTTTCAATGTAAAAAGTAATATTCTGGCTTTAGCCCAATCCTGTAAACATTATCTTTCTTTTGCACAGGAGGTATTTGTACTGCCTGAGATAGTGCTTTATATGGCTGGCACTGATACCTTCTGCGTACAGAGTTCCAGTAGAAGGAGGAAAGGTAAACCATTTTTAAAATATCCACAGGACATTCCTATGAGGAGTTTATTGTCTTTCTGCCTGAGAAAATAAGCTTAGTAGATGTTCATTTTACGTTATCTGTGGATTTTAAATAAATATATTTGAATTCAGTGATTTTAGTTTTAGATACAGCGTGGAAACAGGCCCTTCGGCCCACTGAGTCGACGTTGACCATTGGTCACCTGTTCACACCAGTGCTATGTTATCCAATGCTATGTTATTCAATAAGGATCTTATTGAAACATATAAAATTCTTAAGGGGTTGGAGAGGCTAGATGCGGGAAGATTGTTCCCGATGTTGGGGAAGTCCAGAACCAGGGGTCACAGTTTAAGGATAAGGGGGAAGTCTTTTAGGACCGAGATGAGAAAACATTTCTTCACACAGAGAGTGGTGAGTCTGTGGAATTCTCTGCCACAGAAGGTAGTTGAGGCCAGTTCATTGGCTATATTTAAGAGGGAGTTAGATGTGGCCCTTGTGGCTAAAGGGATCAGGGGGTATGGAGAGAAGGCAGGTACAGGTTACTGAGCTGGATGATCAGCCATGATCATATTGAATGGCGGTGCAAGCTCGAAGGGCCGAATGGCCTACTCCTGCACCTATTTTCTATGTTTCTATCCCAATTTCACATCCTCTCCCTGCACACGAGGAGCAATTTCCAGAGGCCAACTAACCTGCAAATCTGCACGTCTTTGGGATGTGGGAGAAAACTGAGCACCCAGAGGAAACACACGCGGTTACAGGGAGAACGGGAAAACGGGAAAATAAAATACTAGGTTTAGGGCAAAGTATAAAGGATATACATGGGGCAAGAGCTTTTACACAGTGCCTGGAATGTGCTGCCACGAGTGGTGGCAGAGGCAGATACTATAGTGGCATTTAGGAGACTTTTTGGTTGGGACATGGATATGGAAATGGAGGGATATGGATTATATGAAGGTCGATAAGAATTGGTCTTGGCATCATGCTTGGCACAGACATTGGACCAGAGGGGCTATTCTTGTGCTGTACTGTTACATCCCAGTGCTGTGCTCAGCTAGGCAACAGTTTTGAGACCATTTTACAACTCTCCCCTCTTAAATTAAGATTTATTAAATTAAAATTGGTTTAGATTGAAACCATTTTCATGACATTATATCTTTATTGTTGCTCATTTGATAAAAGTTTGTTTGCAGCGGCCGCCCAATATAATGTAGTCTAGCTGCCGATTGCTTTATTGCCGTGCCACATGGTTGTCTATTATTTACTTTACTGGATGTATATGTTTGGCCATTGTTAATAATTTTCTTTCTTTTTGTGGTCTTACCTCCACAGGGCGAAGAGGTGAATCTGCAATGAAAAGTAAAGATGCAGAAGTGGCCACAAGGTTTGAGAAACTTCTGCCAGTGGATTGCAAGTTATTGGGAGTCAGTTGCCCTGGAATTGTCTGTAAGTGGCTTCTCTTAGGAGTGCCTTGTAGCTCGTGCAGTTGCTTGTAATATTAAACTGTGTTTAGGTTTAGGTTTTGTTATTGTCACGCGTACCGAGGTACAGTGAAAAACATTATTTTTCATGCTATCCGATCAAGTCATTTAATAGACACTAAATGCTGGAGTAACTCAGCAAGACAGTCAGCATCTCTGGAGAGAAGGAATGGGGGACGTTTTGGGTCGAGACCCTTCTTCAGACTGGCAGATAATAAATACTCCCCTTAGCGGTCCTGACCTCCCATCTACCTCGTTGAAAAATTTTGATTTCTCTTTAATCAGACTGTATTGGACCTCAGTGTTATGAATAGTCCATAGATGACCATAATTCTGGATGTAAAGGGAAAATAAAAATTTGAACTCTTGCGTAAATGGTGGTTGGTGCATGAGCAATTAATTTTAAATCTGAGACCAACAAACTTTTGTTAACTGGAGTTCAAGAGGTATGGTGTATATGTGGATCCATCATTTTAGGGGACACATGGATCATGATGTTGGTGAATAGTATAAAAGCCAATGTGACCTTAGACTCTATATATTCCGCATGTACACAGAAAGGACACCTGTTCATTTAAAAGGTACTGAGTTCTCAATGTTTCTTAGCACACGCATACTTATGCAATGACAAATTCTTTGCATAAATGTCGCAGTTTAATGTAACGACTTATGGACACAAAAAGTTGGAGTAACTCAGCGGGTCAGGCAGCATCTCTGGAGAAAAGGAATAGGTGACTTTTCGGGTTGAGACCCGACTTCAGACTCCTACACTAATGTAGCGACTTAACAGGTTGTTCTTAACAGTTGTCTAACTGGGTCAGTTTACTGTACTTGTGGAGGCATTGCAACAAAATTCTCCAGTTTTTGCGTTTCAAGGCAAATATTCCCCACTATTATCCCCCTCTGCTCTCCCCACAAAACCTGGGAGATGCTCTGTCAAGCAAAAAAAGAAGATATCACTTTGGCCTTTTCACCCTAACATTTTGCTAAACAAGACCATAAATGTTATGATTTGCATTCAGAAAGACCTTGTATTTCAGAACCTAAGTGGTTTCACTTGATTCTCGGACCCATAAAAGTACTGTGATTGCACAAAATGGAGGAAGGCTTGCTCAGTAGTTGAAGAAAATAACTGCAGATGCTGGTACAAATCGAAGGTATTTATTCACAAAATGCTGGAGTAACTCAGCAGGTCATGCAGCATCTCGGGAGAGAAGGAATGGGTGACGTTTCGGGTCGAGACCCTTCCTCAGTCTGAGGAAGGGTCTCGATCCGAAACGTCACCCATTCCTTCTCTCCCGAGATGCTGCCTGACCTGCTGAGTTACTCCAGCATTTTGTGAATAAATGCTCAGTAGTTGAGATTGTTTAGAAATCCCATAATATCTCATAATATCTGTGAATACCTGTGCAATCTTTAGCCTGGATGTGAATTTTCCAAAGCTATTCTTAAGGACAAAATGACTTGAGGAAAATGAGGCGTATGTGGTCTCAAAGTGCTGCCAGGGCCCTAATGTTTTGAACTGCAGTTTGACTAGGAGGGTGTACATATGTTCAGAGAGTACCTGATTGTATTCCTGGGATTGGTAATATTTAATTTTACAGTCTGTTTCTCTGATACTCATATCTTTCTGGTCTGCAATCTGAGGGGTTATAATTACTATCTTTTTGTCAAGTCATTCAATTGAGTACCATTTCCCAAAAGATAGAAAAAGTGAAGCAGTAATAAACCACCTTGTAGAATTTCTCTTAAGATATCTTCAAAAATTAACTTTTTAATCATGGAATTTGAAATGGAGTATTCTTATAACATCAAATTTTACAAACACAATCGCTTATGCAACTGTTAAGAACAACTTGTTAAGCCATTATATTAAACTCTGGCATTTATGTAAAATAATTGTCATTTGTGTAAGTATGCATATAGTTAGAAACATTGTATTAACTTCCAGAAACTTGAAGGAATTTTGCAGAATTTGAGTTATTTCAGCGTATAGGTTGTTCCATTAGTTGTAAGAGAACTTTATTAAATATTGGTAAAATGTTGTTAATAAATCCTTCTCTTTTGCTGCTCAGTTGGTCAATACTTTAGCTAGGTGGAAATTTAGCAGCGGGAGGTTTCAAACTTCACTGTAAAGAACAATCTTTTGCCCAGAATTTCTATATTATTGTAGCCCATGTTATTGAAAGGATTTTCATTCTAAACTTTTAAAAATAATTTTGTTTATATCAAATCGACATTTGTTGGTGTTTTGTGATATCAAACCTATTGCTGGGGTATCTTGCCTTTCAGATACTCCAATGGGCGATGGCAAGCAGAGGCCGCTCGAGATGGAAGATGGAATTGCAGGATTTGCTCTGCTCCTGCCCAAAATTGAAGGGGTGACGGTGAAATGCTTCCACCTGTCGAACAAAGATTTGAAGAATAACACTTTAGATCAAAGAAAGCTCCAAGCAGCAGGTAAGTACTCTCTCCCTTCACCTGTGCTAATTGAGACAATTTGAAACTGCGTTGAAGAATCAGGAGTACATTCCAAGCACAAAATAACGATGCATTTTTAGAAACCAGGAGTTGCTGACGTTGGTTGCACAAAAGGACTCAAAGTTAGTCTGGGTCAGGCAGGATTTCCGGAGAACATGGATATGTGAGGTTACAGGTGGTGACCCTTCCTCAGAAGTCACCCTTCTTCAGACAAGGCATTTCTAGAAGGTAGACACAAAAAGTTGGAGTAACTCAGCGGGACAGTCTCTCCAGAGATGCTGCCTGACCCGCTGAGTTACTCTAGCTTTTTGTGTCTATCTTCGGTTTAAACCAGCATCTGCAGTTCCTTCTTACACAATGCATTTCTAGAGTCTGATGAAGGGTCCCAACCCAAAATGTTATCTGTCAATTCCCTCCACAGATGCTGCCTGACCCGCTGAGTTCCTCCAGCACTTCGTGTTTTGCTCAATTCCAGCATCTGCAGTTTTCCTGTGTCGCCATCAGCATTTCTTTTATTTTCCAAGGATTGCTTTTGTTTAGCTACTGTGACTGAAGTTCACCAGGGCATTGTTAAATTAATCAAATTAGTGGCAGAGGAAACTCAATTATTTAAAGTCCAGGGATTTAGATTTTTTTTTAGATTTAGAGATACAGCGCGGAAACAGGCCCTTCGGCCCACCGGGTCCGCGCCGCCCAGCGATCCCCGCACATTAACACTATCCTACACCCACTAGGGACAATTTTTACATTCACCAAGCTAATTAACCTACAAACCTGTACGTCTTTGGAGTGTGGGAGGAAACCGAAGATCTCGGAGAAAACCCACGCAGGTCACGGGGAGAACGTACAAACTCCATACGGACAGCACCTGTAGTCAGGATCGAACCTGAGTCTCAGGCGCTGCATTCGCTGTAAGGCAGCAACTCTACCGTTGCGCCACCGTGCCGCCCAAGGATTACTTGTACCTCAGTCAAAAGACTTAGAACTAGCACAAGTGGGTGATCGGTGGTTGTTTCAAACTCAGTGGGCTGAAGGGCCTGTATCTTTTTTTTGAGATACAACGTGCAAACAGGCCCAGTGGCCCACCGCGATCGCGCTGACCAGCGTTCATGCGCACAATAGTTCTCGTTCTGCACACAACACAATTTACAGAAGCCAATTAACCTACAAACCTGCACTTCAGTGTGGGGGGAAACCAGAGCACCCAGAGAAAACCCAAGGGGTCACAGGAAGAATGTACAAACTCCATACAGATAGTACCCTCAGTCAAGGTTGAACCCGGGTCTCTCACGCACTGTGTCACTGCCGCCCTATTTTTCAATGTTTCAATAATCGTCGTTTGATATTTGTACTGCTGTCACGTTCCACCTACAGTGTAATTAGGCTTGTCTGCTCCCATGGTGGGTGGTTAGAAGGGAAAAGACTAACAGTGGAATGTGTAGGAAGGAACTGCGGATGCTGGCTTACCTCGAAGATAGACACAAAAAGCTGGAGTAACTCAGCGGGTCAGGCAACATCTCTGGTGAAAAGGAATAGGTGACGTTTCGGGTTGAGACCCATCAGGGGAAAGTCAGGGGGAAAGAGAAACTGGATGGAGATGTAGATATAGAATATCTGGAGTATTGTGTACAGTTTTGGTCTCCTAATCTGAGGAAAGACATTCTAGCCTTAGAGGGAGTACAGAGAAGGTTCACCAGATTGACCTCTGGGATGGCAGGACTTTCATATGAAGAAAGATTGGATAGACGAGGCTTATACTCGCTGGAATTTAGAAGACTGAGGGGGGATCTTATAGAAACATATACAATTCTTAAGGGGTTGGAGAGGCTAGATGCGGAAAGATTGTTCCCGATGTTGGGGAAGTCCAGAACCAGGGGTCACAGCTTAAGGATAAGGGGGAAGTCTTTTAGGACCGAGATGAGAAAACATTTTTTCACACAGAGAGTGGTGAGTCTGTGGAATTCTCTGCCACCGAAGGTAGTTGAGGCCAGTTCATTGGCTATATTTAAGAGGTAGTTAGATGTGGCCCTTGTGGCTAAAGGGATCAGGGGGTATGGAGAGAAGGCACGTACAGGTTACTGAGCTGGATGATCAGCCATGATCATATTGAATGGCGGTGCAGGCTCGAAGGGCCGAATGGCCTACTCCACCTATTTTCTATGTTTCTATGTTTCTAGAACAAATGAATGAAAGATATGCAAAAAGTACCGATGATCAAAGAAAGGTGGAGCCCACAGTGATCCATTGTTGGCTGAGGGGGAGGTGATAATGAGTTATACAGACAGTGAAACTCAACAGGATGACAGTGAAACTAGTACGACGACTATGGTGGGAGAGGGACGGAGGGATAGGCGATGCAAGGGTTACTTGAAGTTCGAGAAATCAATATTCATACCGCTGGGTTGTAAGCAAATGAAACAGTGGAATATTGGGCTGCTTAAATGCACTGAGCCTGTTGTAACTCATCCATCCTCGAAACGAGGCTTCTAATTCCTGGCGACGTGCTCTATGAAGCTCTCCGCAGGAACTGATATAGCCCTGGTATTTCCAAATATTTAACATGTTAAAGTTTAAACACAGAAGGCCTGTTACTGCCAAAAGCAACACATCTTGAAACGGAAATTGGCCGTAGTAATGGATATAAAAGCACGGGGAAATAAATTTGTTCTTTATATCTGCGCATATACACACTGTGCAGCTGTGCATTGTACTCTCTTATGGAAACGTGGTCCCATTGACAGGGTATGGCAAACATCTATTAAACAGCTATTTAAGCGTTTTTATGTATTTAATTGAAGAAGAATTTTCTACTCCTCAACTTGCTGAACTTGTATCTACAGTCGGGCAGTGTGGAAGGATCTATACATTTTGACTAGAATCTTAACTGTGCAATTTGTTTGCAATCCATAATAATACTGAAATGAAGGAAGGAAATAAATCTAGACAAACCAATTATTACCTTGAGTTTGCTCAATGTAAACTCTTTAAATAGCAACCCATCCTCCAAACTTCCTGCCTTTTGGACTCAGATACTCAGCATTTTAGGCAGTGATTTCAGATTTCCAGCATTCTGAATATATTTTCATTGGTGAATTTAGATAATAATTGTGCATTTATGTCCGCTTATATTATCTTGATCCATCATACCTTTAATTGTTTCAGCTTCAAGATTTCAAGATCAATTTATTGTCACGTGTATCAATTAAGGCGCAGTGAAATTTGAGTTACCATACAGCCATACTACGTGAAAAGCAACAAGACACACAGCCACATAAAGTAAAATTTAACATAAACATCCACCACATGCGGATTCCACATTCCTCACTGTGATGGAAGGTAATAAAGTTCAATCACCTTCCTCTTTGTTCACCCGCGGTCGGGGCTGTTGAACCGTCCGCAGTCGCCGCTGCCGACTGCCCGAGGCCCTCGCGCCGGGATGATCGGAATTCCCCGCGTCGGGAACGGTTGAAAAAGCTCTCCGCGGCATGGAGCTCCCGAGTCGGCCTCTTCTCACCAGAGACCGCGGGCTTCACGGTGTTAAAGTCCACCGGCCCCGCGGTTGGAGCCCTCCACAGTCGATCCTCGGCAAGCTCCCATGTTAAAGTCCGCGCCGTGCCCGCGGCACGAAGTGCCGGGCCGGTCTCCAAGAAAGGCCGCACCACTCCCGGTGTTAGGGGACGGAGATACGACAGAGAAAAATCGCACCTCCATCGAGGTAAGAGATTGAAAAAAAAGTTTCCCCCAATTTCCCCCCCTCCCCCATCCCCACATAAAACAAACCAAGAAACACTAAAACATACTTTTAACACAGACTTAAAATAATGAAACAGTAGAAAGGATACACAGACTGCTGGCGAGGCGGCCACTGTGGTGGCACCATCCGATGGAGATTAATCTACCCCTTCATGTATCTGCCCTTTTCTGTTCGCCCTTTTCTGTTCTTCCTCTTCCTTGTTCCCCACCCATCAGCTTGCTTTACCTCTAATTATTCTCAATTGTGGCAAAAGATTCTCCATCTGATATTTTAGCTTTGTCTTTTCCCCTCGCTCTCCACCGGTTTCTGAAAAGCTGAGGATTTCCTGCTTCATTTCTGATTCCAGATTAGCAGGACTTTGTTTTAGTATTTTCCTGTTGCCCTTCCTCAAAAAGTACCAACCATCTCTTTGGATGTGCAATCTGTTGCTGTACCTTCATGCTTGGAAGCGATATTGGTTTTGGATTGTAAGTAGTTTGCCTCTTGACATCCCAAAGCCTTTCCACCTTCCCGGATGAATGCAGTTGCAAACAACACTGAAAACTATCCAGTTCGAAGCAATCTGCTTGATTGGCATTCACTCCCCCTTGGTGCTCTGTATCACAGCACTCACCCTCTGCAAAATGCCCTGCAGATACTCTGGTTCCAACTCCCAGAGGCTGCACTCTCTACTTAGAAGGACAATGGCAGCAGGGGCCATAGGAACATTATTATAGGCAATAGGTGCAGGAGGAGGCCATTCGGCCCTTCGAGCCAGCACCGCCATTCAATGTGATCATGGCTGATCATTCTCAATCAGTACCCCGTTCCTGCCTTCTCCCCATACCCCCTGACTCCGCTATCCTTAAGAGCTCTATCCAGCTCTCTCTTGAATGCATTCAGAGAATTGGCCTCCACCGCCTTCTGAGGCAGGGAATTCCACAGATTCACAACTCTCTGACTGAAAAAGTTTGTCCTCATCTCCGTTCTAAATGGCCTACCCCTTATTCTTAAACTGGCCCCTGGTTCTGGACTCTCCCAACATTGGGAACATGTTTCCTGCTTCTAACATGTCCAACCCTTCCTGTGAACGCGTGGGTTTTGTCCGGGTGCTCCAGATTCCTCCCACACACCAGAGATGTTCAGGTTTGTAGGTTCATTGGCTTCTAGGGTAGTGCTAGTGTATCGCCAGTCAGCATGGACATGGTAGACCGAAGGGCCTTTGTCCATGCTGTATCTCTCTAAAGTCAATGGTGAAAGGATGTCCTACCTGAGCAGAGCAGAGCAGGGCGGCACGGTGGCGCAGCGGTAGAGTTGCTGCCTTACAGCGAATGCAGCGCCGGAGACTCAGGTTCGATCCCGACTACGGGCGCTGTCTGTACGGAGTTTGTACGTTCTCCCCGTTACCTGCGTGGGTTTTCTCCGAGATCTTCGGTTTCCTCCCACACTCCAAAGACGTACGGGTATGTAGGTTAATTGACTGGGTAATATGTAAAAATTGTCCCTAGTGTGTGTAGGATAGTGTTAATGTGCGGGGATCGCTGGGCGGCGCGGACTCGGTGGGCCGAAGGGCCTGTTCCCGCGCTGTATCTCTAAATCTAAATCTAAAAATAAGTCGGTTGAGGTTAGACTCTGTTTAGTGATTAAAGCTGATATGGCCTTGCGCTAATTCTCCACCAAAAGTACACCTCCTTGCTGACAGGTAGTGTAAGAAAATAACTGCAGATGCTGGTACAAATCGAAGGTATTTATTCACAAAATGCTGGAGTAACTCAGCAGGTCAGGCAGCATCTCAGGAGAGATGGAATGGGTGACGTTTCGGGTCGAGACCCTTCTTCAGGCTGACCCTCAGACTAACTTGATCTATGTCTCGAGGTATTTGCCACTAGACTTGAGATGGATGGTTAACTAATTTTCCAAAATTAATCACCGGGAGAGCTGAAATGATAGTTTTTAACCATACAGATTTATGCATAAAAGAATATAAGGATGCACTTACTAACTTCATACCAAATATGTTTAATAATCGCTCCTTCCCATCCATTTGCAAAATGTAACCACTTATAACCCTGAAGAGCTAATTACAGCAAATCAACCATGATATCCCTGTTGTGAAAATCGTTGCTGTATCTGATTTCCATTCATAATACATTTAAATGGATCTAATTATATTTGTCTCCCTGAGAATGATAACCAGCAGTCTGCAAATACGGGACAAAATTTCACAAAGACTTTGGGTAATACGTACTGGGGATTGAATAGCTTGCTGCTTTTTGTCAGACATACTTTGGGGAAACACCAATTTATTACCAGGCTCTTTTGCCTTTGCTTCTGGGCATTGTGCAATCTGGGTCAAGACCTTTTTGGGGCCAGCACTGCTAAATCCAGTCTAGATGGGCAGGTTAAAAATGTCTCGTTTCTGCTTTCCTGACAGCTGTTAAATGCATCGTGGAAATATTTGGACAGTTTTAAATGAATCCCCGGGGACTGCTTTATCGGAGTTCCATCTGGTCTATAACTGACTTAGCTATCTTGCTTTGCAATGTAGAGCCATTAAGTATATTGACAAGGGAAGTAAAGTTCGACTGCTTTTCCGAACCTTTCGCGCAAGTTGTTGAAAAGAAGCCAGTGTCTGCTGTGGGCGGACGAATGTGTGTACGTGTACGTGACCAAAATGCACGCATGTGCACACATCCATGCCTCCGATTGAAGGCCTACACACTCTCATTTTGTTACTACCATCGGGGTGAAGGAACAGGGGCTTAATCCCTTCGATGGTGGGGAAGTCGATCCCAGGATTGGACCGTGCAACGTCTACCACCTTCTGAAGCCACCTTCGTTCTTGAGTGTTCAGATTACCAAAGCAGGCCCTTAATACAAACGGTCAGTGTGCTTGCTGGCCACCGTACAGCTAGAGAAATTCAATGGATTATTTGATGACATTCAGAATCTCCTCAAACCTTTGAGGAAGTTGAGGCATTGGTAAACTTTCTTTGTGATTGCAACTTTCGTGTTGTGTAAGAAAATAACTGCAGATGTTGGTACAAATCGAAGGTATTTATTTCACAAAATGCTGGAGTAACTCAGCAGGTCAGGCAGCATCTCAGGAGAGAAGGAATGGGTGACGTTTCGGGTCGAGACCCTTCTTCAGACTTTCGTGTTGGTTAGTCGGCTAACTGGGCGCCACGGTAGCGCAGCGGTAGAGTTGCTACCTTACAGCGAATGCAGCGCTGGAGACTCAGGTTCGATTCTGACTACGGGCGCCATCTGTACGGAGTTTGTACGTTCTCCCCGTGACCTGCGTGGGTTTTCTCCGAGATCTTCGGTTTCCTCCCACACTCCAAAGACGTACAGGTTTGTAGGTTAATTGACTGGGTAAATGTAAAAATTGTCCCTAGTGTGTGTAGGATAGTGTTAATGTGCGGGGATCGCTGGGCGGCGCGGACTCGTTGGGCCGAAGGGCCTGTTTCCACGCTGTATCTCTAAATCTAAAAATCTAAAAACTGGCTGCTGTGAATTGCACTTGGTGTTGGTGGGTGGTTGAAGAATCATGAGTTAATGTGAGAGAGAGAGAGAGAGAGAGAGAGAGAGAGAGAGAGAGAGAGAGAGAGAGAGAGAGAATAGGTTAATGGGAAATGGAGGTGGGAGAATGGGACTGCCCTGAAAGCTGGCATAGATTTGATGGGTAGAATAATCCTGTCCTGTGTCACAAGGAAATATGAGGAGAGTGGAAACAGAAATGGTTGCCATTTTGGAAAACACAAGAGACTGCAGTGGCTGGAATTTTGAATCAAATAACAAGGTGCCGGAGGAACTCAGCAGTCAGGCAGTAACTGGGGAAGGAATGGACAGGTGACGTTTCAGGTCGGGACTCGTCCTCGGAGAGGTGACCCTCAACATCGACTGTCCTTTCCCTCCCCAGATGGCAATAGACAATAGACAATAGGTGCAGGAGGAGGCCATTTAGCCCTTCGAGCCAGCACCACCATTCAATGTGATCATGGCTGATCATTCTCAATCAGTACCCCGTTCCTGCCTTCTCCCCATACCCCCTGACTCCGCTTTCCTTAAGAGCTCTATCTAGCTCTCTCTTGAATGCATTCAGAGAATTGGCCTCCACTGCCTTCTGAGGCAGAGAATTCCACAGATTCACAACTCTCTGACTGAAAACTTTTTTCCTCATCTCCGTTCTAAATGGCCTACCCCTTATTCTTAAACTGTGGCCCCTGGTTCTGGACTCCCCCAACATTGGGAACATGTTTCCTGCCTCTAACGTGTCCAACCCCTTAATAATCTTATACGTTTCGATAAGATCCCCTCTCATCCTTCTAAACCCCAGTATATACAAGCCTAGTCGTTCCAGTCTTTCACATACGACAGTCCCGCCATTCTGGGAATTAACCTAGTAAACCTACGCTGCACGCCCTCAGTAGCAAGAATATCCTTCCTCAAATTTGGAGACCAAAACTGCACACAGTACTCCAGGTGCGGTCTCACTAGGGCCCTGTACAACTGATGCTGCCTGACCCGCCGAGCTCCTCCAGAACGTTACGTTTCCCGGTTTGCTTGTTAATTAATTCTACTCCATTGTGACAGTATTATCTGATCTCTTGCCACTGGATGGTGCTGCAGGAAAGCGTGCTTTACAGTATCTTGTACCACTTGTAACACTAGAGGTTATTTCAGTGTGGAAGGTTGCCACAGTGCTGCTCACAATCAGAGTGTAGTTACCACTGCAAATGAAAATCATCTGTGATTGATCCTGGATTTTCTGTTTGTAATAAAACTGGGTCATTTCGAGCCACAAGAAAATTGCTCAGTAGTTTTCTCCTGTTCTCTGCAGGAGGGAAAAGAAGAATTGCATTCCTACAATACCACATCTCTCAGGCTTTTCTATAGTGTCACATCTCTCATTCTTTTGCATACGGTGAATTTCTTTGAAGTGCGTGTTCTGTCATGTGATCTGGCAGTCATCTAGCATTCCCTGAGAAACATAATTCATAAAGAATAAGACAGGCATGTCACAATTGCTCTCTCGAGCAGGCACTGAATAATGGAGGAAGGAAGGACTGGAACAAAACGCTTGAAATTCCCAGCAATTTGGGTGGAGTGAGAACGGGGCAAATGTTAACATGAAACATTAACTCTCTCCCTCCACAGGTGCTGTTCAACCTGCTCAGTTTTTCCAACGTTTCCTGCTTTGGTTTCAGGTTACAGAAAGGCTAAAATAGAGTGGATGTGGAGAGGATGTTTCTATTAGTGGGAGAGTCCAGGACCAGAGGCCTCAGAATAAAAGGACATACCTTTAGAAAAGAGATGAGGATATTCTTTAGCCAGAGGGTGGCTAAATGAATCTGTGGATTTCATTGCCACAGACGGTGGTGGAGGACGAGCATTGGGTATTTTTAAAGCAGTGATTGATAGGTTCTAGATTAGTAGGGGTATCAAAGGTAGGATGGGGTTGAGGGAGAAAAATAGATCAGCCATGATGGAATGGCTGAGTAGACTCGAGGGCTGAATGGCCTAATTTTGCTCCAATGCCTTATAGACAATAGACAATAGGTGCAGGAGGAGGCCATTCGGCGCTTCGAGCCAGCACCGCCATTCAATGTGATCATGGCTGATCGTTCTCAATCAGTACCCCGTTCCTGCCTTCTCCCCATACCCCTTGACTCCGCTATCCTTAAGAGCTCTATCCAGCTCTCTCTTGAATGCATTCAGAGAATTGGCCTCCACTGCCTTCTGAGGCAGAGAATTCCACAGATTCACAACTCTCTGACTGAAAAAGTTTTTCCTCATCTCTATTCTAAATGGCCTACCCCTTATTCTTAAACTGTGGCCCCTGGTTCTGGACTCCCCCAACATTGGGAACATGTTTCCTGCCTCTAACGTGTCTAACCCCTTAATAATCTTGTACGTTTCGATAAGATCCCCTCTCATCCTTCTAAACCCCAGTGTATACAAGCCTAGTCGCTCCAGTCTTTCAACATATGACAGTCCCGCCATTCCGGGAATTAAGCTAGTAAACCTACGCTGCACGCCCTCAATAGCAGGCTCCGCTGTGCATTGTATTTGCATTTATAAATGGATATATGTCTTTGAGCTAAGGCTGAACGTATTGCTTTTTATTTAATGCAAAATAAAAGAGAAGTTAGTGCCCCATTAATATGGGGTTTTTTTTCTCTGAAATCTGTTGGCCTGATTGGGTAGACACTAGGAATTCAACATCATTGTCAATGGGGTCCTCCAGGTGACTAACTAGTGCTTTTCTTTGTGATGGGTAGAGATACACAGTACCTGTAAAAGGTTAACTGGATTGATGTGCAGGAAGGAACAGCAGATGCTGGTTTAAACCGAAGATAGGCACAAAAAGCTGGAGTAACTGGAGAAGGCAGGAACGGGGTACTGATTGAGAATGATCAGCCATGATCACATTGAATGGCGGTGCTGGCTCAAAGGGTCGAAGGGCCGAATGGCCTCCTCCTGCACCTATTGTCTATTGTCTAACTCAGCGGGATAGGTAGCGTCTTTGGAGAGAATGCAGAAAGATTTACTGTAATCCAAGCATTCCTTCTCTCCAGAGATGCTGCCTGTCCCGCTGAGTTACTCCAGCTTTTTGTGCCTAACAACTAGATTGATGTTGCTGCCAACTGCATTGCACGAACTGTTATATGTGTGGTAACACCTAATTGTCTACAAATCTACAACGCCTTATTGTCTGCAAAGCAGTGGTCCTGACTAACATCACCGGAAGACTGATTACCCATGCGACCAAACCTTACGAATGCCCTGAAGCTCACGGCACGATTAAGATTTTTATCGTTTGGTTTTTCCTCTCCTAGGTCTTCATGATAACCCAGACCTACGCACTGTCCTCCTGTTTGGATACAACACTTATAAGCCTCCGGCAGCTGATTTCATACAGCAACTCACCAAGCCTATCAACGTGAGGAACACCATTGTAGTAGGCGGTCTTGTCGACCGAGTCTTTTCACCCAGTTCTGAAAGGTGGGTTTAATGTTAACGGCGCGGCCTTTGTCTGTCCTTGTAGCTTATTAACATTGAAAAGAAAATGTTTCTCTTCAGTCTTCATGCAATTCATCCATTCCATTCCTGAAAATGAACCGTGTGTGCAACAGGATGATTCCTTTTAGTATTTTAGATTTAGAGATACAGCGCTAAAAACTAAACTGAACAGTCATGTTGAATCCACGAGGAATGTAGAAGTAAGGAACTGCAAATGCTGGTTTGCGGGGAAGAAAGGCACAACGTGCTGGAGTAACGCAGCAAGTCAGGCAACATCTCTGGAGAACGTGAATGGGTGATGTTTCGGGTCGGGATGCTTCGACAGAGTCCATAATATTAAGGTACCCGGTTTGGAAATAACCAAGGAAGAGTTCGTTTTTTTTAGATTTAGAGATACAGCGCGGAAACAGGCCCTTCGGCCCACTGAGTCCGCGCCGCCCAGCGATCCCCGCACATTAACACTATCCTACACACACTAGGGACAATTTTTACATTTACCCAGTCAATTAACCTACATACCTGTACGTCTTTGGAGTGTGGGAGGAAACCGAAGATCTCGGAGAAAACCCACGCAGGTCACGGGGAGAACGTACAAACTCCGTACAGACGGCGCCCGTAGTCAGGATCGAACCTGAGTCTCCGGCGCTGCATTCGCTGTAAGGCAGCAACTCTACCGCTGCGCCACCGTGCCGCCTGGGGGAAGCAAGATGCCCCCAGCCTGGAATTGCGGCTGTGTTCAGCTAAGTCGCCTGAAGAAGGGTCTCGACCCAAAACATCATCCTTCCTTGTCCTCCAGAGATGCTGCCTGACCCGTTGACTCACTCCAGCACTTTGTGTTCTTTTCTGTAAACAGCAACTTAGTTCTACTGTTTATTTAGTTCGATTTGGTGTGTTTATTCAACTGCTTGTTCTAGGCTCAGTGGTTTATGTTTTGTGTTCTTTATTTTTTAATTTATCGTGTAATAATAATTTTACATTTATTATGTTGATAAAGTGATCAACGTGTCATCATTAACAGTGTAGCCTTTGAAAAGGTTTGCTTCAGTATAGATCTGCATCTTAAAGCTTTAAAGAGCCTCCTTTCACAATGAGATGTTCCCATGTTCGTAGGTACTGCTCCCATTTTGTGGGAAATGTGGTCATCGTGTTTTTAAATGTCAATTGCTTGTTAGAACTTGCTCAAAAATGAGTCAGTGCACCTTGCACCTAATGGAATGGGAACATCCAGTGAATGAACAAACCTTAACAGTACAAGGCAGCAGTTAGAGTTGATGGTTTCAAGTGAAACATTTTTTTTTGTAAGTGGAATTACTTTCTTGACAATAAGCAGCCGAATCTGTAGATAAGAGATGGTCTTGGCATCATGTTCGGCACAGACATTGTGGGCTGATGAGCCTGTTCTTGTGCTGCACTGTTCTACATTCTATATCTAGTATTCTTTCTAATTCATAGCCATACTTACATGTGGTTATCAAAACAAGGGACACGGAATGCTGGAGTAAATCAAACATCAGGCATCATCTCTAGAGGACGTGGATGGGTGACATTTTGGGGTTGTGCCCTTTTTCAGTAGTGGTTCATGTTCCCCAAATTTTTAGTTGATGAGGAAAGTCATTTTCCAAGTTTGTTTCAGATTCTTTCCTGTCTGGGATCACCTATTTACTTTCTTCCAGTGTCTCAATGTGATGCGAATGTTGCCTAAAGCAGGGAGGTTTTGTTATAAACTATTCCCCTCGACCACTTGCTGAGTGGGGTGACGTAGATTCAGCAGGTAGCTTGGACTAGAGAAGTAGTCTAAGAAGCAAGATAGCGATTGGAAATTGCTGGTCAAGATGAGAGATAATAGACAATAGGCGCAGGAGGAGGCTATTCGGCTCTTCGAGCCAGCACCGCCATTCAATGTGATCATGGCTGATCATTCTCAATCAGTACCCCGTTCCTGCCTTCTCCCCATACCCCCTGACTCCGCTATCCTTAAGAGCTCTATCTAGCTCTCTCTTGAATGCATTCAGAGAATTGGCCTCTGCCTTCTGAGGCAGAGAATTCCACAGATTCACAACTCTCTGACTGAAAAAGCTTTTCCTCATCTCAGTTCTAAATGGCCTACCCCTTATTCTTAAACTGTGGCCCATTATTCTGGACTCCCCCAACATTGGGAACATGTTTCCTGCCTCTAACGTGTCCAACCCCTTAATAATCTTATACGTTTCGATAAGATCTCCTCTCATCCTTCTAAATTCCAGTGTATACAAGCCTAGTCGCTCCAGTCTTTCAACATATGACAGTCCCGCCATTCTGGGAATTAACCAAGGGGATGGGGAGTGGGATTTCATTCTGAGGAGAGCCCATGGTCTTCAGAAAACCCTTTAGATGCCATGCATTCAGATGAGGAAGACTTCCTTCCACTCCCCCCAAAACAATGAGCTTCACCTCTCCACAGAGCACCTCTTATTTCGAAAGTAGGCAATATTTCTAGCGGATGGTTGCAACCTTTATTGCTATTGAAGATAGACACAAAAAGCTGAAGAGGCAGAACAGGCAGCATCACTAGACAGAAGGAATGGATGACGTTTCGGGTCGAGGCCCTTCAGACTGAGCGTCAGGGTAGAGGGAGTTACAGAGATAAGGAAGTGCAAGAGATCAAAAGAGATGCAGATGAAGGCAAATGTAGAATAGACCATTGTTAGCTAGGACAGTGCTTCTTAAACTGCTGAATGGTTCACCCAAGGGTGAATGAAATTATTTGGGGGTGAATGAAACTAGAAGGGTGAATGACTTAATATATATAAAATTATACACAATGGAGAATAAGACGAAAATTACCAAAGCACATAAGAAAATTTAGTCGAGGGTGAATGAGATTTTGTGATTAAAGGGTGAATGACACTGAAATAGTTTAAGAAAATAACTGCAGATGCTGGCACAAATCGAAGGTATTTATTCACAGAATGCTGGAGTAACTCAGCAGGTCAGGCAGCTTCTCAGGAGAGAAGGAATGGGTGACGTTTCGGGTCGAGACCCTTCCTCAGTCTGAGGAAGGGTCTCGACCCGAAACGTCACCCATTCCTTCTCTCCTGAGATGCTGCCTGACCTGCTGAGTTACTCCAGCATTTTCTGAAATAGTTTAAGAAGCACTGGCTAGGAGAAGGTGTCAACAGAGCAGACATCTAATGTAATCAGAGGTACAATCAGACTTGTCGGAGAACTGGGAAGGGGGAGGGGTGGTTGAATGGGAAGGGGGAGGGGGGGATGAAGGGGGAGGGGGGTGAATGGGAAGGGGGAGGGGGGATGAAGGGGGAGGGGGGTGAATGGGAAGGGGGAGGGGGGATGAAGGGGGAGGGGGGTGAATGGGAAGGGGGAGGGGGGGGTGAATGGGAAGTGGGAGGGGGGGTGAATGGGAAGGGGGAGGGGGGGTGAATGGGAAGGGGGAGGGGTGGGTGAATGGGAAAGGGTATTACTGCCACATGTTATTCTCTTTGATTGGGACTCTGCAACCAGCCTGTCATGCCTCAGAGAGAGATTGATTCTAACAGCGGTCTCTGATGTGAAAGACAACAGCCTCTTGATTGCAAGAGACTGTTCCTCTTTAGAAACGCTTTTGCTTGGACCCAGCGCAGTGCAATCAGTAACTCACCACAGAACCATTTTCCATCTCCGCGCATAAAGCAATGAGCATCTGGTCAGTTATTTTACAACTGCTTGTACTTGGCTCTCTCTGGATCAAGTTTCGATGATCTATATTTTGATGATCTATATTTCGATGATCTATGATCTATATCATCCACACCTTCATCACCTCCCGTCTGGACTACTGCAACAGCCTCCTCTATGGCGCACCCTCAAAAATCATCAGTAAACTTCAATACATTCAAAACTCCGCTGCCCATCTACTCACCCACACCCCGATCCGTGACCATATCACCCCCGTCCTTTACAAACTCCACTGGCTCCCCATCCCCCCAGAGAATCCAGTACAAAATCTTCCTCATGACCTACAAAGCCCTCCATAACCTGGCCCCATCCTACCTGACTGACCTCCTTCACAGGCACACTCCCACCTGCACCCTCCGCTCTGCCGCTGCCAATCTCCTATCCCCCCCCCCTCCGGACCAAACTCAGATCCTGGGGGGAGAGGGCTTTCTCCATCGCTGCTCCCACCCTATGGAACTCACTACCCCAAACCGTCAGAGACTCCTCCTCACTCACCACATTCAAAACATCACTGAAGTCTCACCTGTTCAGTACTGCCTTCAACCACTGAAGGTCACCTCACCTTCTGTCTCCTTTCTCTGTTCGTTTACTTATTTATCTATTTATTCACTTCCCTATGTTCTTTAAATCCCTGTAAAGCGTCTTTGAGTATATGAAAAGCGCTATATAAATGTAATGCATTATTATTATTATTATTATTATTATATTCTACTTTTATCCCCCAACTCCTTTCTAGTATTGATGCCCGGCACATGTATGGCACAGTGGGCCTGTCGTTCAGTGGCAAGCAAATCCAGGCAGCATCTATTCTCCTCGACGAGGACATGGTGTCGCCCGAGAACGTAGAGGCTGCGATGAAGCGCCTCAAGGCGGCCAACATCCCCGAGCACAACACGGTGGGCTTCATGTTTGCCTGCATTGGCCGGGGCCAGAACTACTATTCCATGATGGAGAACGTGGAAGCAGACGCATTCCGGAAGCAATTCCCAAACACGCCGCTCTTCGGCTTTTTTGGTAATGGAGAAATTGGCTGTGATCGTATCGTGACTGAGAACTTCTCACTGAGGGAATGCAGCTGCTCTCTGGAATACGATGAGTTAATTCATGGTTACACAACCGTCATGGTGCTTCTTCACCTTGGCCCTCTTAAATAATGAACGCCTTCACGAGGCCCGCCAAGGATTGATGATTGCCCAAGAACAAGCAAATTCGGGGTCATTCTTTCCCCCTCAAATACTCACGTGCAGCGATATAAATTTGCTCAGGCCAAGAACATCTCCAAAGTTGGCCTGTAGAGTAATCGTTTAGTAATCTCTAAAAAATCTGTTCAAACATTGAGTAGGAGCTCAACTCGACTTTCTCAATTCAATCAATTATGTAGTCTTTGGTGATCTTGTTTTTCATCAGTATTACAATAAATGTAAGACTAATCATGGTTAAATAATCCAATGATTGTTTCATGACCTCTGTGAATGAAAACAATGCAAAGGGGCTGTGAGATGTGAGATAGGAGGGGCATTTTAACGTTGGAAAATGACGGTCGGTTGAGTCTTGGCTGTATAGCCACGTTGCCCTGGTTTGTTTGGTCTCGCTCGGTAAGGCTTCAGTCAACTGCAACTGGGCACAGTAGTGAAATACTTCAGATCCATAGACAATAGATAATAGGTGCAGGAGGAGGCCATTCGGCCCTTTGAGCCAGCACCGCCATTCAATGTGATCATGGCTGATCATTCTCAATCAGTACCCCGTTCCTGCCTTCTCCCCATACCCCCTGACTCCGCTATCCTTAAGAGCTCTATCTATGGTTTAATGCTGACCATGGATGCTCAGTGCATGCAGTTTGCACATTCTGTGCCTTGACAACCATATAGTCATAGAATCATTGGCCCTTCGGCCCAACTTGCCCATGCCGACCACATGCCACGTCTATACTAGTCTACCTGCATTTGGCCCACGTCCCTCTAAATACCAGGAGAGCAGCGGAAGGTTCTCCTCAAGGGTCCAGGGCTGTGGCAGAGGCTGCAGTCTTGCCCTGTGTGTTGGTCATGACTGGGGTGGGGTAAGAGTGATCCACGGGTGGTCCTGAGGAGCACGGGCAGCTTCGCTGTGGAGATTGGGGAGGGGGGGGAGGGTGCAGTTTTGAGTGGTGGGGAAATCAGGAGGGGTAGGGCTAGATAGAGCTCTTAAGGATAGCGGAGTCAGGGGGTATGGGAAGAAGGCTGGAACGGGGGTACTGATTGAGAATGATCAGCCATGATCACATTGAATGGCGGTGCTGGCTCGAAGGGCTGAATGGCCTCCTCCTGCACCTATTGTCTATTGTCTATTGAGATGCTGACTCAATACTGAGATGGTTAGACACCACGTAACGCTTTGTCCTGCCTCTCCCCTCTTCCAGTTATCTTCCCCCCCCCCCCCCAATCAGTCTGAAGAAGGTTCTCAATCCAAAACGTCACCTATCCATGTTCTCTAGAGATGCTGTCTGACCCGCTGAGTCACTCCAGCACTTTGGGTCCTTTTGTGTATTAACCAGCATCTGCAGTTCCTGGTTTCTACAGGTGAGATTGTGTTTTGGGTCAGGATACGGTGGCACAGCGGTAGAGTTGCTGCCTTACAGCGAATGCAGCGCCGGAGACCCGGGTTCGATCCTGACTACGGGCGCCGTCTGTACGGAGTTTGTACGTTCTCCCCGTGACCTGCGTGGGTTTTCTCCGAGATCTTCGGTTTCCTCCCACACTCCAAAGACGTACAGGTATGTAGGTTAATTGGCTGGGCAAATGTAAAAATTGTCCCTAGTGGGTGTAGGATAATGTTAATGTGCGGGGATCGCTGGGCGGCGCGGACCCGGTGGGCCGAAGGGCCTGATAGCGGAGTCAGGGGGTATGGGGAGAAGGCAGGAACGGGGTACTGATTGAGAATGATCAGCCATGATCACATTGAATGGCGGTGCTGGCTCGAAGGGCCGAATGGCCTCCTCCTGCACCTATTGTCTATTGTAGGGTTCAGCTGGAAGCAGGGTGAGGACTGGGGAAACCGGGGCACAGGTAGAGAAACTGAGGGAGAAACTAATTAAAAAGGAACTGCGGTAAAAAATCTGAGAGTGGGGAACAAAGAAAAAAACAGAGGATAAGACTGACTGTCTGCAGAAAGGCACAAAATGCTGGAGAAACTCGGCATGTCAGGCAGCATCAGTGGAGAACATGAATAGGTGACGTTTCAGGATGGGAGCTTTCTTCAAGAGTTAGATTTAGCTCTTAGGGCTGAGGGAATCAAGGGATATGGGGAAAAAGTCGGAACGGGGTACTGATTTTGGATGATCAGCCATGATCATATTGAATGGTGGTGCTGGCTCGAAGTGCCGAATGGCCTCCTCCTGCACCAATTTTCTATGTTTCCCACTGATGTCTGTCTACACCCATGTATGTGGTCAGAGTGCATCAGCGTGTGCTTGGCATGTGTGTGTGTGTCCATGCAGGTGTGTGCTATGACGGGTTGCCCATCAACTTGGAAACCGAGACACAAAATGCTGGAGTAACTCAGCGGGACAGGCAGCATCTCTGGAGAGAAGGAATGGGTGACGTTTCGGGGTCGAGACCCAGCAGGCCCTCGGTCTGAAGATGGGTCACGCCCGGAAACGCCACCCATTCCTTCTCTCCGGAGATGCTGCCTGTCCCGCCAGCATTCTGTGTCCATCTTCGATGGTGGCGCAGCGGTAGAGTTGCTGCCTTACAGCGAATGCAGCGCTGGAGACTCAGGTTCGATCCTGACTACGGGCGCCGTCTGTACGGAGTTTGTACGTTCTCCCCGTGACCTGCGTGGGTTTTCTCCGAGATCTTCGGTTTCCTCCCACACTCCAAAGACGTACAGGTATGTAGGTTCATTGACTGGGTAAATGTAAAAAATGTCCCTAGTGTGTGTAGGATAGTGTTAATGTGCGGGGATCGCTGGGCGGCGCGGACTCGGTGGGCCGAAGGGCCTGTTTCCGCGCTGTATCTCTAAATCTAAAAAAAAAAAAAATCTAAACCAGCATCCGCAGTTCCTTCCTACACATCTTGGAAACGTACATGCCTCTCCCGCTCAAGACTGCACAGTTTATGCAGAGCACTGTGTGTTAAAATGAATCACAAACAAGAATCTTCCACTCCACAGAACTGGGGAGGGACTGACTGTTTGCCCTGCCATCCTTCGTACAATTCTGGTCCTTGTGTGAGCAGGTGGAGGTGTGTTGTGATGAGTTAACTACTTGCGTTAGTGCAGGTGTGACCACTTTGGTGTTGCATGAGGGATCATTATCTGAATTGGAAGAACTTTTGTTCCTGTAATTAAAGTTGCTAATTATATTCATTAAATTTATTTAATAACAGTGAAAGATCTAAAATAAATGCATGCAAACTGACAATTATCACTGCCTTTTCTCGCTGTAGAAAATTGAAATAATGGTGTCAACACACGAATATGATTCTTTCCCAAAAATAAGAACACAGATTCACAGACACTGATTGAATTAGTGGTAAATCCCTTGGAAGGAATGGCAGATGCTTGTTTAAACCGAAGAATAGGCCTTAGACAATAGGTGCAGGAGGAGGCCATTCGGGCCTTCGAGCCAACACCACCATTCAATGTGATCATGGCTGATCATTCTCAATCAGTACCCCATTCCTGCCTTCTCCCCATACCCCCTGACTCCGCTATCCTTAAGAACTCTATCTAGCTCTCTCTTGAAAGCATCCAGAGAATTGGCCTCCACTGCCTTCTGAGGCAGAGAATTCCACAGATTCACAACTCTTTGACTGAAAATGTTTTTCCTCATCTCCGTTCTAAATGGCCTACCCCTTATTCTTAAACTGTGGCTCCTGGTTCTGGACTCCCCCATTGGGAACCTGTTTCCTGCTTCTAATGTGTCCAATCCCTTATTAATCTTATATGTTTCAATAAGATCCCCTCTCATCCTTCTAAATTCCAGTGTATACAAGCCTAGTCGCTCCAGTCTTTCAACATACGACAGTCCCGCCATTCCGGGAATTAACCTAGTGAACCTACGCTGCACGCCCCTCAATAGCAAGAATATCCTTCCTCAAATTTGGAGACCAAAACTGCACACAGTACTCGAGGTGCGGTCTCACTAGGGCCCTGTACAACTGCAGAAGGGTCTTGACCCGAAACGTCACCTATTCCTTTTCTCCAGAGATGTTGTCTGACCTGCTGAGTTACTCCAGCTTTTTTGTGTCTATCTTTAGTGATAAATCTTGTAGTTTGCAAGTGAGAAGGAATCGTTTACGGAAAGGTCGGTCTAGTTTGCTGGAGAATTTGTTCCTTTCACAGGCTGTTTATTTACAGTGGGAACTAAACTGTGCAATAGGAAGTCTGGATTTTATTAACGTAGTGTATATATAAGCAGGGAAGTCATGCTTCGAAAGCATTAGCTCAGCATCAACTGGAATATTGTTTAATTCTGATGGCCATTTTGTAGGCAAGATGTAAAGGCGTTAAAGAGGGTCCAGAAATGATCTCGAAAAAGAAAAGACTAGACTTACAGTAGATTTGATCGACATTTATCACATGCTGAAGTATGTGGACATAGTGGATAATGGGAGGCTTGAGCTAAACACTGAGCTGAGGAAATCAGTGGGTCAGGCAGCTGCTGTGGAGAGGGTGGACTGGACCTGCCTATTCAGGTCTAAACACAAAATGCTGGAGTAACTCAGCGGGACAGGCAGCATCTCTGGAGAGAAGGAATGGGTGACGTCTCGGGTCGAGACCCTTCTTCAGACCAGAAACGTCGCCCATTCCTTCTCTCCAGAGTTACTGCCTGTCCCGCTGAGTTACTCCAGCATTTTGTGTCTATCTTTGGTTGAAACCAGCATCTGCTGTTCCTTCCTACACCTTTTCGGGTCTGGACCCTTTTTCAGGCTGGTTGGTGTCGGTGGGGGGGGGGGGGGTGAGAAAGAGGTGGAGGAAGCTGGAAGAGAAGGCGGTTTGGACAAAGCCTGGCAAGTGATAGGTGGATACAGATGAGGGAGGGGTTTGTAGAAACAAGAAACTCCCGATGCTGGTTTACAGTCGGCCACCCTTTTATCTCCTTTTAGTTAAGAGTTAGCTCTTCGGGCTAACGGAATCAAGGGATCTGGGCAGAAAGTAGGAACAGGGTACTAATTTTGGACGATCAGCCATGATCATGTTGAATGGCGGTGCTGGCTCGATGGGCCGAATGGCCAACTCCTGCACCTATTTTTGTATGTTTTCAAGTCTAGCCTTTGTCACTTACTCCACATATCTATCCTTTAACCCTCTCCCTCAGAAGAATACATGGAGTGCCGGAGTAGCTTAGCAGCATCCCAGGACAACATTGTACCGGTAACGGTTCAGTTCGGGACCTTTCCACATACTGATTCAGTCTGAAGAAGGCCCCCAACCCAAAACGTCGCCTATCCATGTCCTCCTCAGATGCTGCCTGAGTTACTCCAGCACTTGGTGTCTTCTTTAGTAAACATGCATAGTTATGGAGATACAGCTCCAGAACCAGGGGCCACAGTTTAAGAATAAGGGGTAGGCCATTTAGAACTGAGATGAGGAAAAACTTTTTCAGTCAGAGAGTTGTGAATCTGTGGAATTCTCTGCCTCAGAAGGCAGTGGAGGCCAATTCTCTGAATGCATTCAAGAGAGAGCTAGATAGAGCTCTTAAGGATAGCGGAGTCAGGGGGTATGGGGAGAAGGCAGGAACGGGGTACTGATTGAGAATGATCAGCCATGATCACATTGAATGGCGGTGCTGGCTCGAAGGGCCGAATGGCCTCCTCCTGCACCTGTTGTCTATTGTCTATTGAAACAGGTCCACTGGGCTACTGAGTCGAAGGTGACCATTGACTACCCACGTACACTAATCAATACAATTTTATACTCTTCATATTATCATCCCTACTCCCCCTTCCCCAATCAATCACCCACCTGGACGTTACGGGCAATTTACAGCGGCCAATTAATTTACCAACGCACGTGTTTGGGGTGGGGAAAAAACTGGAACACCTGGAGAACATTGGAAACTCCACACAGACAGCAGCTTGCAGAGATATTCAAAGAGGAAACCTACACCGTATACGGTATGATTTTATATATACTGCAGATGCAACAAAATACTTTGAATATATATTTTTTTGCAAGACATATTGTCCTTTTATTTAGCAAAACGACTATTATGGAATTTAAATATATATTCGCAAGCAACCGACGCAAATGGAAGCGTTCACGGTGGAGTTGCAGTAATCAAAATGGCAGTGCGTGCTGGAGCCGAGACCCGAAACGTCACCTGTTCCGTGTCCTCCAGAGATGTTGGTTGACCTGCAGCAGGTTACTCCAGCACTGTGTGTCCTTTTGAGGTGTGGTAATGTAAGCTGGCGTGCGCAATGCTGGAGTAACTCAGCGGGACAGTCAGCATCTCTGGATAGAAGGAATGGGTGACGTTTCAGGTCGAGACCCTTCTTCTGACTGAGAGTCAGGGGCGATGTATTCAGCTAGATATAGCTCTTAGGACTAACGGAATCTGGGGATATGGGGAGAAGGCAGGAACGGGGGTACTGATTGAGAATGATCAGCCATGATCACATTGAATGGACGTGCTGGCTCGAAGGGCCGAATGGCCTACTGCTGCACCTATTTTCTTTAGATTTAGATTTTAGATTTAGAGAAACAGCGCGGAAACAGGCCCTTCGGCCCACCGGGTCCGCGCCGCCCAGCGATCCCCGCACATTAACGCTATCCTACACCCACTAGGGACAATTTTTACATTTACCCAGTCAATTAACCTACAAACCTGTACGTCTTTGGAGCGTGGGAGGAGACCGAAGATCTCGGAGAAAACCCACGCAGGTCACGGGGAGAACGTACAAACCCCGTACACACGGCGCCCGCAGTCAGGATCGAACCTGAGTCTCTGACGGCACTGCATTCGCTGTAAGGCAGCAACTCTACCGCTGCGCCACCGTGACCGCCCTTTGTGACGGCTCAAGGAAACAACACCCGAGCAGATGGGCCCGAGGTTTTAGTGTCCGCTGAGCGATTCGCATTGAGAAACGCGTGATCCCTTTATGGATGCCGGATCAACCTGTTCCATAACCACTTGAACCGCCTTGGTATGGTTCTGGTTCTGGTTGATTACTGCGCAAACACCTCATAAGTTACTCGCGCAGGTCGGAGTGGAGTAGCGACTACATTTTGAAGTAGACAATAGACAATAGGTGCAGGAGGAGGCCATTCGGCCCTTTGAGCCAGCACCGCCATTCTATGTGATCATGGCTGATCTTTCTCAATCAGTACCCCGTTCCTGCCTTCTCCCCATACCCCCTGACTCCGCTATCCTTAAGAGCTCGATCCAGCTCTCTCTTGAATACATTCAGAGAATTGGCCTCCACTGCCTTCTGAGGCAGAGAATTCCACAGATTCACAACTCTCTGACTGAAAAAAGTTTTTCCTCATCTCAGTTCTAAATGGCCTACCCCTTATTCTTAAACTGTGGCCCCTTGTTCTGGACTCCCCCAACATTGGGGGCCTTTTTGACCAAGTTAAGGAGATCCAGTTGCTCAATCCCCTTTTTAAATGACTTAACATCGGGAGCAGCACCCATTGTGTTGGGTGGTAACAGATTCCATTCCCTTATCACCCTTGGGGGAAATGGAATATTGGTAGCAAGGTTTATTGAAATTTAGCGAGTCGATGATGTCGAGATGATGTCTTGTTTCATGGCGGTTGGTGCTCTGGGATGACGGAGGATTCACCACCGCTTATTCAATAACATTTTGACCATGTCTATCTGACCCACCTCCTGTAGAATAAATTAAAGAAGAAACAGTGGCTTGGCCTGCATTCTTGCACAGCACGGACGAGTTTTATCGTTGGAGGGAACTGTGTCACCCTGTTGCTAAGGCTGAAGCCACCAATAACAGTAGTAATGCAAAGAGCAACATTGTTCCCAGCGGCATCGTTAACATAGAAACATAGAAAATAGGTGCAGGAGTAGGCCATTCGGCCCTTCGAGCCTGTACGCACCGCCATTCAATATGATCATGGCTGGTCATCCAACTCAGTATCCCGTACCTGCCTTCTCTCCATACCCCCTGATCCCTTTAGCCACAAGGGCCACATCTAACTCCCTCTTAAATATAGCCAATGAACTGGCCTCAACTACCCTCTGTGGCAGAGAATTCCACAGATTCACCACTCTGTGTGTGAAAAAAAACGTTCTCATCTCGGTCCTAAAAGACTTTCCCCCCTTATCCTTAAACTGTGACCCCCTGTTCTGGACTTCCCCAACATCGGGACAATCTTCCTGCATCTAGCCTGTCCAACCCCTTAAGAATTTTGTACGTTTCTATAAGATCTTAGCATGCTGTGAGAAGCCCAATTATAGTACTTCCAAACAGTAATCATTATAATTCAGATGGGGAGGAACCTGGTTGAATACTCCACCATAGTCATCCTTTCAGGCCCCTCCCTGTGTTACTTTGAGATATGGAGGAAGGAACTGCAGATAGACACAAAATGCTGGAGTAACTCAGCGGGACAGGCAGCATCTCTGGAGAGAAGGAATGGGTGACGTTTCGGGCCGAGACCCTCCTTCAGACTGAGATTCTGGGGGTGGGGGTGGGGGGGGAGACACAAAGAGATAAGGAAGGGTGTGGTGTGAAAACAAGGCATCAAAGGGGATGCGGAATTAAGGAAAATGTAGAATAGATCATTGTTAGCTAGGAGAAAGTGACAACGCAGCATACGGAGATATAAATTTAATCAGGGGAACAGTCAGACTGGTCGGAGAACTAGGAGGGGGAAGGGGGAGGGATGGAGAGAGAGGGAAAGCAAGGGTTCCCTTAACATAGCCAGGGTTCTGTGGGTAACGAAGGAGCAACGCTACAAGGACACAAAATGCTGGAGTAACTCAGCGGGTCAAGGAACATCTCTGGAGAAAATGGATGGGTAACATTTTGGATCCAGACCCTTCTTCAGACTGATTGTAGTAGAGAGTATACCAAAGACAGTACCTTTTACAGACAAAAAAAACAAACTGCTGGAGGGACCGTATCAGTCTGAAGAAGGGTCAGACCCAGATCGTCGTCTGTCCATTTTCCTCCACAGATGCTACCTGACCCGCTGAGATCTCCAGCATTTTTTCGTGTTGATCAAACGTCCAGCACATGCAGTCTCTAGTATCTCCTAAGCGTTCAGATAGAGCTCTTAAGGATAGCGGAGTCAGGGGGTATGGGGAGAAGGCAGGAACGGGGTACTGATTGAGAATGATCAGCCATGATCACATTGAATGGCGGTGCTGGCTCAAAGGGCCGAATGGCCTCCTCCTGCACCTATTGTCTATTGTTCTTGCGTTTGTTCTTGCGCTTTGGAGATGAGTTCTTTTCAGTCCAAGGTCCCAGCTGGACATTTCACTTTATTGCTGAACGGAAGGATCTGAGGATCTGTGCTTAAAACGGAAAGGCCCGGGGTGGAGATTCCTTCTGATCCGGTGGTTGGCTGGAGCTTTGTGTGTGTGTGTGTGTGTGTGTGTGTGTGTGTGTGTGTGTGTGTGTGTGTGTGTGTGAGAGAGAGAGCTCGTCCTTTCAGTCATCTCGGCGATGAGTTTATTGTTTATTTGGCTCGTGCTTCCTGGCGGCGAATGTCTCCTCGATGTCGATGCTTCTGTGCCTGGCCACGACGTGGTACACACTCCGGCCCTGCTCCTTCATCCTCTTCAGCCTCTGCTTCCTGAAACACAACAGCAAGCCCAGAGTAACGTGGGAGCACCACTCGCACAATGGATATCTTTAAGGCAGAGATAGATAGATTCTTGACTTGTACGGGCGTCATGGGGTTAAGGGGAGAAGGCAGGAGAATGGGGTTAGGAGGGAGAGATAGATCAGCCATGATTGATGGGTCGAATGGCCTCATTTGCTCCAGCACTTATATATATGGGGGGTAATTATTCTCAAAATGCTGGAGTAACTCAGCAGGTCAGGCAGCATCTCGGGAGAGAAGGAATGGGTGACGTTTCGGGTCGAGACCCTTCTTCAGACTGAGAGTCGAGGGGGGGGGGGGGGGGGGGGGGGGGGAGACACAAAGAGATAAGGGTCTGAAGAAGGGTCTCGACCCGAAACGTCACCCATTCCTTCTCTCCCGAGATGCTGCCTGACCTGCTGAGTTACTCCAGCATTTTGTGAATAAATACCTTTGATTTGTACCAGCATCTGCAGTTACCTTCTTATATATATGGGGGGGTTGGGAGGGAGACTCCCGGCTATTTTCATTACAGACAATAGGTGCAGGAGGAGGCCATTCGGCCCCTCGAGCCAGCACCGCCATTCAATGTAATCATGGTTACTCCAGCATTTTGTGATACCTTCATTGTGGTGTCCAGTCTCCTACAGAGAAACCCTGTGGAGACCAGTTTCCAGAGAGTTGCCTAGAAATTCCCTCCGGTTGCTATTAAACACACTACAGTAGCGTTAATGTTAATAGACAATAGGTGCAGGAGGAGACCATTCGGCCCTTCGAGCCAGCACCGCCATTCAATGTGATCATGGCTGATCATTCTCAATCTGTACCCCGTTCCTGCCTTCTCCCCATACCCCTGACCCCGCTATCCTTAAGAGCTCTATCCAGCTCTCTCTTAAATGCATTCAGAATAGACAATAGACCTCCTGATTAATTTGACTGCTGGCTCCTTGCCACCTCTTTGCCCCACCGAGTCCAGGCCGACCATCGGTCACCTGTTCTCACCAGTTCTGTTCTTCCACTCCCTGCACACTCGGGGCCAATTTACAGAGGCCAATCAACCTGCGAACCTGCATGCCTTTGGATGTGGGAGGAAACCGGAGCACCCGAAGGAAGCCCTCGCAGTCACGGGGAGAACGTGCAAACTCCACACAGGTAGCGCCCAAAGTCAGGATCGAACCTGCGTTGCTGGCGATGTGAGGCAGCAGCTCTACTATCTGTGGCACTGTAATGGAGAAACTAGAACTGCACACAATTTTCCAATGTATTGGGAGCTTGCTGTGTACAACCTGGATGCACTATTCCCTATATTACAACAATGATTACACCATAGTGTGGAAATGGCCCTTCAGCCCAACTTGCCCATGCCGACCAACATGCCCCATCTACACTAGTCCCACCTTCCTGTGTTTGGCCCATATCCTTCTAAACCTCTCCCATTCATGTACCTGTCTAAATGTTTCTTAAAAGTTGCGATAGTCCCTTCCTCAACTACCTCCTCTGGCAGCTTCTTCCATACACCCGCCACCCTTTGTGTAAAAATGTTACCCCTCAGGTTCCTATTAAATCTTTCGCCCCTCACCTTAAACCCAAGTCCTCTCATTCTCCATTCCTCTGGGTGAAAGACTCTGTGCTTTTACCTTAGCTATTCCTCTCATGATTTTGTCTACCTCTATAAGGTCGTCATCCTTCATCCTCCTGCGCTCCAAGGAATAAGGTCGCAGTCTGCTCAACCTCAGGCCCTCGAGTCTTGGCAACATCCTCGTAAATCAACTGCACTGCATTTTATTTAGATAAGCCAGCCTGTATCTGGAAATCTCGGAAGGCACATTCGGAATGTACGCCCTGTCACACGCCCAGATGAACAAATTACGAAGGGCAAAATACCAGCCAAAGTTGTAATTTTTGTCCAGTGATCTAGCAAGATATGTCTGCACCAGACCTACATGATCGAACATGGACAACTACAGCTACATATAGAGGTGGAGGAGAGTTGGTAACATCGTTATGACCTCAACAAATGTTTCTTGCCTTTGGAAGACTTGGAAGAGCATTAAAGATCAAGGCAGATCATTTTGCCTCATTCCTTGCTTGATTTAGACTGAGGCCATTTAAGTCCATAAATCACTATGCATGGCAGATGCAATATAATGTGGATAAATGTGAGGTTATCCACTTTGGCGGCAAGAACAGGAAAGCAGAGTATTACCTGAATGGTGACCGATTGGGAGAAGGGGAGATGCAACGTGACCTGGGTGTCATGGTGCACCAGTCATTGAAAGCAAGCATGCAGGTGCAGCAGGCAGTGAAGAAAGCGAATGGTATGTTGGCATTCATAGCAAGAGGATTTGAGTTTAGGAGCAGGGAGGTTCTGCTGCAGTTGTACAGGGCCTTGGTGAGACCGCACCTGGAGTATTGTGTGCAGTTTTGGTCTCCTAACCTGAGGAAAGACGTTCTTGCCTTAGAGGGAGTACAGAGAAGGTTCACCAGATTGATCCCTGGGATGGCGGGACTTTCATATGAGGAAAGACTAGATAGACTGGGCTTGTACTCGCTGGAATTTAGAAGACTGAGGGGGGATCTTATAGAAACATATAAAATTCTTAAGGTGTTGGAGAGGCCAGATGCGGGAAGATTGTTCCCGATGTTGGGGGAGTCCAGAACCAGGGGTCACAGCTTAAGGATAAGGGGGAAGTCTTTTAGGACCGAGATAAGAAAACATTTCTTCACACAGAGAGTGGTGAGTCTGTGGAATTCTCTGCCACAGAAGGTAGTTGAGGCCAGTTCATTGGCTATATTTAAGAGGGAGTTAGATGTGGCCCTTTTTGCTAAAGGGATCAGGGGGTACGGAGAGAAGGCAGGTACGGGATACTGAGCTGAATGATCAGCCATGATCATATTGAATGGCGGTGCAGGCTCGAAGGGCCGAATGGCCTACTCCTGCACCTATTTTCTATGTTTCTATGTTTCTATCACAGGAGCAGAATTAGACCATTCGGCCAATTGAGTCTACTCCGTCATTCAAACATGGCTGATCTATCTTTCCCTCTCAACCCCATTCTCCTGCTTTCTCCCCATAACCTTTGACGCCCTTACTAATCAAGAACTTGTCAATCTCCGCTTTAAAAATACCCACTGACTTGGACTTCACCGCTGTCTGTGGCAATGAATTCACCACCCTCTGACTAAAGAAATTCCTCCCGCATCTCCTAAAGGTGTCGGAAGGAACAGCAGATGCTGGTTTACACCGAAGATAGACACTAAAGCTGGAGTAACTCAGCGGGACAGGCAGCATCTCTGGAGAGAAGGAATGGGTGATGTTTCGGGTCGAGACCCTTCAGGCTGATTGAAGTAAGAAGTGTACGAAAAATAGTGCCATTCACAGACATAAACCAAAACGCTGGAGGGACTGAATCAGTCTGAAGAAGGGGCAGACTCCTTTAGACTCCTTTCAAAAGACACGTCCTTTTACAGTGAGCCTGTGCCCTCTGATTGTAATTTGGGGCAGCACAGTGTCGCAGCGGGGAGAGCCACTATCTCTCAGCTTCAGAGTCCCAAGTTCGATCCTGACCTTGGGTGCTGCCTGTGTGGAGTTTGCACATTCACCCTGTTTCCCCCCACATCCCAAAAATGTTCACAAGTTCATTAGTCATAGGAGCAGAATTAGGTGCTTCGGCCCATCGAGCCTAGGCACTTTGGCCCATGCGGTGCTAGCTCGAAGGGCCAAATGGCCTCCTACTGCACCAATTTTCTATATCTACTCCGCCATTCAATCGCGGCTGGTCTATCTCTCCCTCCTAACCTCATTCTGCTCCCTCCTCCCCATAGACCCCTGACGTGTGGGTTTGTGGATCAATTGTAAGAAACCACTAGTACGTAGTAAGTGGATGAGAAAGTGGGATAACATAGAACTCATGTGAAAAGGTGATCGATGGTCGGCATGGACTTAGTGGGTACCTCAATGGGCACCTCAACTCTGTCTCCTTACTTCGGTTCAATTGCAGTTGATTTTTTAGATTTAGAGATACAGCACGGAAACAGGCCCTTCGGCCCACCGAGTCCGTGCCGCCCAGCGATCCCCGCACATTAACACTATCCTACACACACTAGGGACAATTTTTACATTTACCCTGTCAATTAACCTACAAACCTTTACGTCTTTGGAGTGGTCCGAGACTCTCCCACTGCTGGAATAATCCTCTCCACATTCACTCGATCCACGCCTTTCCCTATTTGGTAAGTTCGAATGAATTTGGGCCACCCTCATTCTTCTAAACACCAGCGAGGACAGGCCAAGAGCTGTCAAACGCTCATTATTTTGGTCCACTGAGTTTATTCCAGCTCTCAGAATAGTCTCATTAATCCTCCCACACCCCCGGCTTATTTCTGAAGAAGGTCTCGACCCAAAACATCAACAATCCACGTTCTCCCGAGATGCTGCCTGACCTGCTGAGTTACCCCAGCACTTTGTGTCTTCTTTTGTAAACCAGCATCTGCAGTTCTGTGTTCCTACATCCATCTGCCTATTCCCTTGGAGTCTCTTCTCTCATACATTCCCTTTAACCCGATTTCTCCGCCAGACACCTCCACCAATTTGGTGGCCAGTCAACATGCCAGCATGTCTTATGTATGTAAGGAGACCTGGTCAAGCACCTGGAGAAGACACCTGGGCAGGTACATGGATAGGAAAGGTTTAGAGGGATATGGGCCAAACACGGGCAAATGGGACTCGCTTTGATGGGGCGTCTTGGTTGGTATGGATGAATTAAGCTGAAGTGCCGGTTTCCATGTTGTTTGACTGAGGTTGACCAGATTCTTGATGAGAGCGGGTGCCGGGTTATGTGGAGAAGGCAGGAGAATGGGATTTTTAGACATAGAGATCAGCCGTGATTGAATGGCAGAGTAGACTCGATGGGCCAAATGGCCTAGTTCTACTGTAACCCGTGAACTTGTGAATGGCGGAGTAGACTCGAAGGGCGAAATAGCCTAATTCTGCTCCTAAAACTTATGAACTGGTCATGCAGGAAAAAGTGCACACTGCACGTAGACCACACACAGATCGTTGGACGTGAGAGAAAGCTGCACTACCTGCAAGTAGGACGCCGAGGGGCTTATATCGTTCCTCCTTTCCTCCGCTCCTCCCCAGCCCCCCCAACCCCCAGCTTGTCCTTGGGCAGATGGTCAGCTGTGATTGATGTGGGCTCACCGGCAATAGCAGTAGGTCCTTCCCGTGACCACAAGTAAGACGATGAGCAGGGTGACTGCAATGACAATGACCAGCCACGAGCTCCCAACTGTCCTCTCCGGCTGCTGGCTGAGCAGCAAGAATTCCTGGCATCGGTTTCCTTTGAAGCTGTCGTTACACCTGCGCAAGATAGAAGGGTCACCCGGTCACACAACAGGGAAATTGGGCCAATTTCCCCTGAGGATTAATGTCATCGGAAATATCCCACACAGTAAGGGTGGCGGATTTACGTCTCTGCGATTTGATCCCACCGTTCAATTTACTCCGACCAAGAGAAAAGTCGGAGGATAAAAAAAAATTCCATCAGAGTGCTGCAACCCTCTTTCAGTTTAGAGATGCAGAGTGGAAACAGGCCCATCGGCCCACCGAGTCCATACTATCGGTATAATAAAATAACTGCAGATGCTGGCACAAATCGATTCATTCACAAAATGCTGGAGTAACTCAGCAGGTCAGGCAGCATCTCGGGAGAGAAGGAATGGGTGACGTTTCGGGTCGAGACCCTTCTTCAGACTGACAGTTGGGAGCTCGTGGCTGGTCATTGTCATTGCAGTCACCCTGCTCATCGTCTTACTTGTGGTCACGGGAAGGACCTACTGCTTCTTCAGACTGAAGAAGGGTCTCGACCCGAAACGTCACCCATTCCTTCTCTCCCGAGATGCTGCCTGACCTGCTGAGTTACTCCAGCATTTTGTGAATGAGTCCGTACCATCCTTTGATCACCCGTTCTACACCCTGTTCCTGCACTCTCCCCATATCCCTTGATTCCGATAGCCCTGGGCTAATACCTAGTTGAATAGCTCAGCATAGAGTATCCCCCAGCCAAAAACCAGGTGTAAACTCAATATGTGAAGGATGGAACTGCAGATGCTGGTTTACACTGAAGATAGACGCGAAATGCTGAAGTGCTCAAAACTTCCAGTACTCAATAACCTATCGTCAATAGATGGTGTGTGTCACTGGCTCTTCCATCCTCTGTATCTGAAACAGACGATAGGATGAGGTGGTGGGAGAGGATATTATGGAGTGCGAGACCCATAGCTGCCTGCCCCAGCCGGTAACAATGCAACAAACTCAATACTGACGTGTGGGGAAAAAAAAACTGCAGATGCTGGTTTAAATCGAAGGTAGACACAAAATGCTGGAGTAACTCAGCGGGTCAGGCAGCATCTCTGGAGAGAAGGAATGGGTGAGGTTTCGAGTCGAGACCCATCTTCAGACTGTGAATCTGTGGAATTCTCTGCCTCAGAAGGCAGTGGAGGCCAATTCTCTGAATGCATTCAAGAGAGAGCTAGATAGAGCTCTTAAGGATGGCGGAGTCAGGGGGTATGGGGAGAAGGCAGGAACGGGGTACTGATTGAGAATGATCAGCCATGATCACATTGAATGGCGGTGCTGGCTCGAAGGGCCGAATGGCCTCCTCCTGCACCTATTGTCTATTGTCTATTGAGATGCTGACTCAATACTGAGATGGTTAGACACCACGTAACGCTTTGTCCTGCCTCTCCCCTCTTCCAGCTATCTTCCCCCCCCCCCCCCAATCAGTCTGAAGAAGGTTCTCAATCCAAAACGTCACCTATCCATGTTCTCTAGAGATGCTGTCTGACCCGCTGAGTCACTCCAGCACTTTGGGTCCTTTTGTGTATTAACCAGCATCTGCAGTTCCTGGTTTCTACAGGTGAGATTGTGTTTTGGGTCAGGATACGGGCGGCACGGTGGCGCAGCGGTAGAGTTGCTGCCTTACAGCGAATGCAGCGCCGGAGACCCGGGTTCGATCCTGACTACGGGCGCCGTCTGTACGGAGTTTGTACGTTCTCCCCGTGACCTGCGTGGGTTTTCTCCGAGATCTTCGGTTTCCTCCCACACTCCAAAGACGTACAGGTATGTAGGCAAATGTAAAAATTGTCCCTAGTGGGTGTAGGATAATGTTAATGTGCGGGGATCGCTGGGCGGCGCGGACCCGGTGGGCCGAAGGGCCTGTTTCCGTGCTGTATCTCTAAATCTAAAAAATCAACGGCAATTGAACCGAAGTAAGGAGACAGAGTTGAGGTGCCCGTTGAGGTACCCACCAATTCCATGCCGACCATCGATCACCTTTTCACATGAGTTCTATGTTATCCCACTTTCTCATCCACTTACTACGTACTAGTGGTTTCTTACAGACAATTGATCCACAAACCCACACGTCAGGGGTCTATGGGGAGGAGGGAGCAGAATGAGGTTAGGAGGGAGAGATAGACCAGCCGCGATTGAATGGCGGAGTAGACATAGAAAATTGGTGCAGTAGGAGGCCATTTGGCCCTTCGAGCTAGCACCGCATGGGCCAAAGTGCCTAGGCTCGATGGGCCGAAGCACCTAATTCTGCTCCTATGACTAATGAACTTGTGAACATTTTTGGGATGTGGGAGGAAACAGGGTGAATGTGCAAACTCCACACAGGCAGCACCCAAGGTCAGGATCGAACTTGGGACTCTGAAGCTGAGAGATAGTGGCTCTCCCTGCTGTGACACTGTGCTGCCCCAAATTACAATTATTTTGTTATTGTCCTTTGGTGTTGTTACTTAAGGGTGGCCCTTCTGTGGGAAGTTGTTTCCACCAGAACTGCGCTTATCCAGCCAATTTCACTTCAATCCTTAACAGTAAATGGAACACGCAATCTTTCAACTGAGCACAGAATCGCAATTCCAAAGGGGGTCGTCAGTGACTGCAGTTTTGATCTGCAGTGTGGCCTGGCTGATTTAATTTAGTTTAGAGATACAGCGTGGAAACAGGTCCTTTGGCCCACTGAGTCCGCACTGACCAGCGAACCCCGCACACTAACACCACCCGACACACACACACCAGGGACAATTTTTATCAAGCCAATTAACCAGGGCTTAACCAGTTCCAGTACCAGGGGTCGCAGCTTAAGAATAAGGGGGAAGTCTTTTAGGACCGAGATGAGAAAACGTTTCTTCACACAGAGAGTGGTGAGTCTGTGGAATTCTCTGCCACAGAAGGTAGTTGAGGACAGTTCATTGGCTATATTTAAGAGGGAGTTAGATGTGGCCCTTGTGGCTAAAGGGATCAGGGGGTATGGAGAGAAGGCAGGTACGGGTTACTGAGCTGGATGATCAGCCATGATCATACTGAATGGCGGTGCAGGCTCGAAGGGCTGAATGGCCTACTCCTGCACCTATTTTCTATGTTTCTATGTAACCTACAAACCTGTACGTCTTTGGAGCGTGGGAGGAAACCGAGGATCTCGGAGAAAAACCACGCAGGTCACGGTGAGAAGGTACAAAACCCCGTTTATTCACAAAATGCTGGAGTAACTCAGCAGGTCAGGCAGCATCTCGGGAGAGAAGAAATGGGTGACGTTTCTTCAGTCTGAAGAAGGGTCTCGACCCAAAATGTCACCCATTCCTTCTCTCCCGGAATGGCGGGACTGTCGTATGTTGAAAGGCTGGAGCAATTAGGCTTGTATACACTGGAATTTAGAAGGATGAGGGGGGATCTTATTGAAATATATAAGATAATTAGGGGATTGGACACATTAGAGGCAGGAAACATGTTCCCAATGTTGGGGGAGTCCAGAACAAGGGGCCACAGTTTAAGAATAAGGGGTAGGCCATTTAGAACGGAGATGAGGAAGAACTTTTTCAGTCAGAGAGTGGTGACGGTGTGGAATTCTCTGCCTCAGAAGGCAGTGGAGGCCAGTTCGTTGGATGCTTTCAAGAGAGAGCTGGATAGAGCTCTTAAGGATAGTGGAGTGAGGGGGTATGGGGAGAAGGCAGGAACGGGGTATTGATTGAGAGTGATCAGCCATGATCGCATTGAATGGCGGTGCTGGCTCGAAGGGCTGAATGGCCTCCTCCTGCACCTACTGTCTATTGTCTATTATTGTCTCCCGAGATGCTGCCGGACCTACTGAGTTACTCCAGCATTTTGTGAATAAATCGATTTGTACCAGCATCTGCATTTATTTTCTTATAGGTACAAACTCCGTACAGACAAGCGCCCGTAGTCAGGATGGAACCCGGTCTCTGGCGCTGTAAGGCAGTAGCTCTACCACTGCACCACCTTTGGTTCGTTACACTGCAAGAATGCGACTTACCAGCAGAATGGAGTGGATATTAGAATGTAGCAGGTGCCTCCATTAAAGCAGTAGGAATTGTAGCTGTCTGGACAGAGTTCTCCATGTGCTAAGAGGATTAAGAAAGAAGATCCAAAATTAGGGATTGACGTACAAAATGTTCCAAAAACAATCGATGTAACGGAGTACGTATTTTAGCTTTGGTTTGCACTGGCATTTTCAGTACATGCAGGCATTTCTATCGCTTCTGCTTTGTAAGTGTGGCACAGAGACAAAGCTTGTAGAGAGCTGAGGCCTCACAGCTCCAGTAACCCAGGCTCAGTGCTGCCTGTGTAGAGTTTGCACGTTCTCCCCGTGACCGCCTCGGTTTTCTCGGAGATGAGGAAGAACTTTTTCAGTCAGAGAGTGGTGAAGGTGTGGAATTCTCTGCCTCAGAAGGCAGTGGAGGCCAGTTCGTTGGATGCTTTCAAGAGAGAGCTGGATAGAGCTCTTAAGGATAGCGGAGTGAGGGGGTATGGGGAGAAGGCAGGAACGGGGTACTGATTGAGAGTGATCAGCCATGATCGCATTGAATGGCGGTGCTGGCTCGAAGGGCTGAATGGCCTACTCCTGCACCTATTGTCTATTGTCTATTGTTTATTGCTCTGCTTTCCTCCCACATCCCTAAATCGTGTGGCTCTTGTGGGTTAATTGGTATCTGTAGATTTCCACCCCCCCCCACCCCCCGCTCCCAAAGTGTTGGTGTGCAGTTGGTGGGAATGTGGTGAGAATAAAATGTGTTAGTGTCAGATTATTGTAAAAACGGGTCCTTGATGGGCAACTTTTTCCCCGCAGAGGGTGGTGGGTATGTGGAGCGAGCTGCCTGAGGAAGTAGTCAAGGTGGTTTCACAATTCACAAGACATGATGTTAAAGATAGTCATAGTCAAGAGAAGCTTGTCCTTCATGCCATCAAGTCCACACGCACCATCAAACGAGGACAAGTCCAGCCAAGTGCTTTTAAGGTCTATTCGTCGTTATAATGTGCAAAAATCGAAGTGCTTGGAGGAACTTAGTGAACCTGTGCAGGGACGAGATGGAAGACATTTTGAGGTTCAAAGTTTAGAGATACAGCGCGGAAACAGGCCCTTCGGCCCACCGGGTCCGTGCCGACCAGCGATCCCTGCACACTAACACTATCCTACACACACCAGGGGACAATTTACACTTACACCAAGCCAATTAACCAACAAACCTGCACGTCTTTGGAGTGTGGAAGGAAGTTGAGGTACACGTCATTGCTGTAATAGAAACATAGGAACATGACAAATAGGTGCAGGAGTAGGCCATTCGGCCCTTCGAGCCAGCACCACCATCCAATATGATCATGGTTGATCATCCAAAATCAGTGCCCCGTTCCTGCTTTTTTCCCCCACATCCCTAGATTCCGTATATTCCTAATGATGGAATAGATTCAAAGGGCTCACACTTCATTCGGCTCACACAAACATATCAATTAGGAGCAGGAGGTGACCTCTCAGGGTGATTCCTCGATCAACAAGACTGATCTAATTATAATCTACATCCAAGACCGTAAAGAAATTGCAGCGAATTGTGGACGCGGCCGAGACCATCACACAAATCAACCTCCCTTCCATTGATTCCATTCATACCTCACGCTGCCTCGGCAAGGCCAGCAGCATAATCAAGGACGAGTCGCACCCTGGCCACTCCATCTTCTCCCCTCTCCCATTGGGTAAAAGGTACAGAAGTGTGTGGTCGGCACGGTGGCGCAGCGGTAGAGTTGCTGCCTTACAGCGAATGCAGCGCCGGAGACTCAGGTTCGATCCTGACTACGGGCGCCGTCTGTACGGAGTTTGTACGTTCTCCCCGTGAACTGCGTGGGTTTTCACCGAGATCTTCGGTTTCCTCCCACACTCCAAAGACGTACAGGTTTGTAGGTTAATTGGCTGGGCAAATGTAAAAATTCTCCCTAGTGGGTGTAGGATGGTGTTAAGGAGCGGGGATCGCTGGGCTGCGCGGACCCGGTGGGCCGAAGGGCCTGCTTCTGCGCTGTATCTCTAAATCTAAAAATCTAGAACGCACATCTCCAGATTCAGGGACAGTTTCTTCCCAGCTGTTATCAGGCAACTGCGAGAGTGGTCCTGAACTACTATCTACCTAATTGATGACCCTCGTTCTAAATGGCCGACCCCTTATTCTTAAACTGTAGAAGGGTCCTGACCCAAAATCTCACCTGCCCATGTTCTCCAGAGATACCACCTGACCCGCTGAGTTACTCCATCACTTTGTGTCTTATATGAGCAACATGATCTGTGTCTAAGGGCGGCACGGTGGCGCAGCGGTAGAGTTGCTGCCTTACAGCGAAAGCAGCGCCGGAGACTCAGGTTCGATCCTGACTACGGGCGCCGTCTGTACGGAGTTTGTACGTTCTCCCCATGACCTGCGTGGGTTTTCTCCGAGACCTTCGGTTTCCTCCCACACTCCAAAGACGTACAGGTATGTAGGAAAATTGACTGGATAAATGTAAAAATTATCCCTAGTGTATGTAGGGTAGTGTTAATGTGCGGGGATCGCTGGGCGGCGCGGACCCGGTGGGCCCAAGGGCCTGTTTCGCGCTGTATCTCTAAATCTAAATCTAAAAAAATCAAAATCACCCTCTTACAAGAACACTCCACTACTCTAAGCATTTCTAGCATGTCTCGACTGGGCTCTTTGGCAATCCGATAACTACCACAAATGACTTCAGTGCATGACCTGCGTGGGTTTTCTCCGAGATCTTCGGTTTCCTCCCACACTCCAAAGACGTACAGGTATGTAGGTTAATTGGCTGGGTAAATGTAAAAATTGTCCCTAGTGGGTGTAGGATAGTGTTAATGTACGGGGATCACTGGGCGGCACGGACTTGGAGGGCCGAAAAGGCCTGTTTCCGGCTGTAGATATATGATATGATATGATATGATAAACAATTTCCAATGCCGAGACACCACACACACACCTCCCCTCAGGGAAACAGATCCGAGACGATGAGCCCAGTATCAGGAAGGATTAAAAAGGCCGAGAAGAGTTCATATTTGATATATTTGTCATATTTGATTGACAAAATATTTCACGTTTGCCTCATTGTCCGTAACTCGTCTTCACCTTGCCCACAACTAACAATGGTCCTTTTCCTTGATCGTCGTTACTTTTTTGCACATTATTTATTCACAAAATGCTGGAGTAACTCAGCAGGTCAGGCAGCATCTCGGGAGAGAAGGAATGGGCGACTTTTCGGGTCGAGACCCTTCTTCAGACTTTTTTGGTACTTTTTTGCATGTCTTTCATTCATTTGTTCTATATATCTCTCTCTATCACTGGCTGTATCTCTCGTTTCCCTTTCCTCTGACTCTCAGCCTGCAGAAGGGCCTTGCCTATTCCTTCTCTCCAGAGATGCTGCCCGTCCCGCTGAGTTACTCCAGCTTTATTGTGTCCATCTTCAAGTCAAGTCAAGTTTATTTGTCACATGCACATACACGATGTGCAGAGAAATGAAAGTGGCAATGCCTGCGGATTGTGCAAAACAAAAGAATTACAGTTACAGCATATAAATTAAAGTTAATACAGAGAAGACAAAATTTGGTCCCTGGAGTTATAATAGTTAACAGTCCTGATGGCCTGTGGGAAGAAACCCCGTCTCATCCTCTCCGTTTTCACAGCGTGACAGCGGAGGCGTTTGCCTGACCGTAGCTGCCGGAACAGTCCGTTGCTGGGGTGGTAGGGGTCCCCCATAATCTTGCTTGCTCTGGATCTGCACCTCCTGATGTATAGGTCCTGCAGGGGGGGTGAGTGTAGTTCCCATGGTGCGTTCAGCCGAACGCACTACTCTCTGCAGAGCTTTTCAGTTTAAACCAGCATCTGCAGATACTTCTTACTCATCTTTGATTGCCTTGAGCACAGTTGGGAAAAGGCATGACTTTAGCAACCATGGCCAAATATCACCTTTCTTAAAACAAAGTGCTGGAGGAACTCTGTGGGTCAGGCAGCATCTGTGGAGGGAATGGACCGGCACGGTTTTGGGTCAGATAGGTCCCAACCCAGAATGCCATCTGTCCATTCCTCCACAAATGCTGCCTGACCCGCTGAGTTCCTTTGCTTTTTGCTCAAGGTTCCAGCATCTCCAGTTTATTGTGATCCACATTTCTCAATCTGATTTCCAAAACTCCACTGCTCATGATGATTCCCCCATGAAGAAGGGTCTCGACCCGAAACGTCACCCATTCCTTCTCTCCTGAGATGCTGCCTGACCTGCTGAGTTACTCCAGCATTTTGTGAATAAATACCCCCATGAACTGTGGTTACTTGGCTTCCGATCGCTAAACACCTTTACTTAGATCTCTCAGCTTTCTCGATCTCCCCCCTCATGACCTACAGTTTTCTATGATTTGTATCGTCCTCCAACTATATTCTTTGAACTTCATGATTTTAGTTTACAGTAGTTTAGTTTAGAGATACAGCGTGGAAACAGGCCCTTTCGGCCCACCGGGTCCGCACCGACCAGCGATCCCCGCACACTAACACCATCCTATGCTCACTAGGGACAATGTTTACATTTACCAAGCCAGTTAATCTACATACCTGCACGTCTTTGGAGCGTGAGAGGAAAATGAAGATCTCGCAGAAAACCCCACGCAGGTCACGGGGAGAACGTACAAACTCCGTACAGACAGCACCTGTAGTCGGGATCGAACCTGGGTCTCCGGCGCTGCATTCGCTGTAAGGCAGCAACTCTACCGCTGCGCCACCGTGCGCAGTGGATTTATCCCCAGTTGCCCTGCCACTGGAGCCCACTGCCTCGCCCTGGAACCGTGGGATTATCTTGTGGAACCTCTTTGCACCTCTACCCTGCTTCCAACGTTATTTCAACACAAGGACACAAGAAACTGCAGATGATGGAATCTTGAGCAGAAGACAAGATGCTGGAGGAACACAGTGGGTCAGGCAGCATCTGCGGAAGGAATGGGCAGATGGCATTTAGGGTTGAGATCCTTCTTCAGACTCCAGATTGGTTCAGTACGGCTTAGTTTATTGTCACGTGTACTGAGGTACAGTGAAAAGCTTTTTGTTGCTTGTTCACCAGTCAGTGGAAAACCAATACATGATTTCAATTGAGCCATTTTCAGTGTGCAGATACATGATAAGGGAATAACGTTTAGTGCAAGATAAAGCCAGTAAAGTTCAGAGATACAGTGAGGAAACCTTCGGTTCACCGGGTCCACACCGACCAGCGATTCCTGCACATTAACACTATCCTACACACACTAGGGACAATTTGTACATTTACCCAGCCAATTAACCTACATACCTGTACGTCTTTGGAGTGTGGGAGGAAGCCGAGAATCTCGGAAAAACCAAGGCAGATCATGGGGAGAACGTACAAACTCCCTACAGACGGCACCCGTAGTCGGGATGGAACCCGGGTCTCCAGCGATGCATTCGCTGTAAGGCAGCAACTCTGCCGCTGCGCCACCCTGATCGATCAAAGATAGTCCGAGGGTCATCAATATCCGATCAAAGATAGTCCGAGGGTCATCAATGAGGTAGATAGTAGTTCAGGACCACTCTCGCAGTTGCCTGATAACAGCTGGGAAGAAACTGTCCCTGAATCTGGAGATGTGCGTTCTAGATTTTTAGATTTAGAGATACAGCGCAGAAGCAGGCCCTTCGGCCCACCGGGTCCGCGCAGCCCAGCGATCCCCGCTCCTTAACACTATCCTACACCCACTAGGGAGAATTTTTACATTTGCCCAGCCAATTAACCTGCAAACCTGTACGTCTTTGGAGTGTGGGAGGAAACCGAAGATCTCGGAGAAAACCCACGCAGTTCACGGGGAGAACGTACAAACTCCGTACAGACGGTGCCCGTAGTCAGGATCGAACCTGAGTCTCCGACGCTGCATTCGCTGTAAGGCAGCAACTCTACCGCTGCGCCACCGTGCCGACCACACACTTCTGTACCTTTTACCCAATGGGAGAGGGGAGAAGATGGAGTGGCCAGGGTGCGACCCTCGGACTATCTTTGATCGGATATTGATGACCCTCGGACTATCTTTGATCGATCAGGGTGGCGCAGCGGCAGAGTTGCTGCCTTACAGCGAATGCATCGCTGGAGACCCGGGTTCGATCCCGACTACGGGTGCCGTCTGTACGGAGTTTGTACGTTCTCCCCATGATCTGCCTTGGTTTTTCCGAGATTCTCGGCTTCCTCCCACACTCCAAAGACATACAGGTTTGTAGGTTAATTGGCTGGGTAAATGTACAAATTGTCCCTAGTGTGTGTAGGATAGTGTTAATGTGCAGGAATCGCTGGTCGGTGTGGACCCGGTGAACCGAAGGTTTCCTCGCTGTATCTCTGAACTTTACTGGCTTTATCTTGCACTAAACGTTATTCCCTTATCATGTATCTGCACACTGAAAATGGCTCAATTGAAATCATGTATTGGTTTTCCACTGACTGGTGAACAAGCAACAAAAAGCTTTTCACTGTACCTCAGTACACGTGACAATAAACTAAGCCGTACTGAACCAATCTGGAGTCTGAAGAAGGATCTCAACCCTAAATGCCATCTGCCCATTCCTTCCACAGATGCTGCCTGACCCACTGTGTTCCTCCAGCATCTTGTCTTCTGCTCAAGATTCCATCATCTGCAGTTTCTTGTGTCTTCTTGTGTTGAAATAACGTTGGAAGCAGGGTAGAGGTGCAAAGAGGTTCCACAAGATAATCCCACGGTTCCAGGGCAAGGCAGTGGGCTCCAGTGGCAGGGCAACTGGGGATAAATCCACTGGGCACGGTGGCGCAGCGGTAGAGTTGCTGCCTTACAGCGAATGCAGCGCCGGAGACCCAGGTTCGATCCCGACTACAGGTGCTGACTGTACGGAGTTTGTACGTTCTCCCCGTGACCTGCGTGGGGTTTTCTCCGAGATCTTCGGTTTCCTCCCACGCTCCAAAGACGTGCAGGTATGTAGATTAACTGGCTTGGTAAATGTAAACATTGTCCCTAGTGGGCGTAGGATGGTGTTAGTGTGCGGGGATCGCTGGTCGGTGCGGACCCGGTGGGCCGAAAGGGCCTGTTTCCACGCTGTATCTCTAAGCTAAACTACTGTAAACTAAAATCATGAAGTTCAAGGAATATAGTTGGAGGACGATACAAATCATAGAAAACTGTAGGTCATGAGGGGGGAGATCGAGAAAGCTGAGAGATTTAAGTAAAGGTGTTTAGCGATCGGAAGCCAAGTAACCACAGTTCATGGGGGTATTTATTCACAAAATGCTGGAGTAACTCAGCAGGTCAGGCAGCATCTCAGGAGAGAAGGAATGGGTGACGTTTCGGGTCGAGACCCTTCTTCATGGGGGAATCATCATGAGCAGTGGAGTTTTGGAAATCAGATTGAGAAATGTCGTGGAGACACAATAAACTGGAGATGCTGGAACCTTGAGCAAAAAACAAAGGAACTCAGCGGGTCAGGCAGCATTTGTGGAGGAATGGACAGATGGCATTCTGGGTTGGGACCTATCTGACCCAGAACCCTGCCGGTCCATTCCCTCCACAGATGCTGCCTGACCCACAGAGTTCCTCCAGCACTTTGTTTTAAGAAAGGTGATATTTGGCCATGGTTGCTAAAGTCATGCCTTTTCCCAACTGTGCTCAAGGCAGTCAAAGATGAGTAAGAAGTATCTGCAGATGCTGGTTTAAACTGAAAAGCTCTGCAGAGAGTAGTGCGTTCGGCTGAACGCACCATGGGAACTACACTCACCCCCCCTGCAGGACCTATACATCAGGAGGTGCAGATCCAGAGCAAGCAAGATCATGAGGGACCCCTACCACCCCAGCAACGGACTGTTCCGGCAGCTACGGTCAGGCAAACGCCTCCGCTGTCACGCTGTGAAAACGGAGAGGATGAGACGGGGTTTCTTCCCACAGGCCATCAGGACTGTTAACTATTATAACTCCAGGGACTAAATTTTGTCTTCTCTGTATTAACTTTAATTTATATGCTGTAACTGTAATTCTTTTGATTTGCACAATCCGCAGGCATTGCCACTTTCATTTCTCTGCACATCGTGTACGTGCATGTGACAAATAAACTTGACTTGACTTGAAGATGGACACAATAAAGCTGGAGTAACTCAGCGGGACGGGCAGCATCTCTGGAGAGAAGGAGTAGGCAAGGCCCTTCTGCAGGCTGAGAGTCAGAGGAAAGGGAAACGAGAGATACAGCCAGTGATAGAGAGAGATATATAGAACAAATGAATGAAAGACATGCAAAAAAGTACCAAAAAAGTCTGAAGAAGGGTCTCGACCCGAAACGTCGCCCATTCCTTCTCTCCCGAGATGCTGCCTGACCTGCTGAGTTACTCCAGCATTTTGTGAATAAATAATGTGCAAAAAAGTAACGACGATCAAGGAAAAGGACCATTGTTAGTTGTGGGCAAGGTGAAGACAAGTTACGGAGAATGAGGCAAATGTGAAATATTTTGTCAATCAAATATGACAAATATATCAAATATAAACTCTTCACGGCCTTTGTGATTCCTTCCTGATACTGGGCTCATCGTCTCGGATCTGTTTCCCTGAGGGGAGGTGTGTGTGGTGAGTCGGCATTGGAAATTGTTTATGCACTGAAGTCATTTGTGGTAGTTATCGGATTGCCAAAGAGCCCAGTCGAGACATGCTAGAAATGCTTAGAGTAGTGGAGTGTTCTCGTAAGAGGGCGATTTTGATTTTTTTAGATTTAGATTTAGAGATACAGCGCGGAAACAGGCCCTTCGGCCCACCGGGTCCGCGCCGCCCAGCGATCCCCGCACATTAACACTACCCTACACACACTAGGGATAATTTTTACATTTACCCAGTCAATTTTCCTACTTACCTGTACGTCTTTGGAGTGTGGGAGGAAACCGAAGATCTCGGAGAAAACCCACGCAGCTCAGGGGGAGAACGTACAAACTCCGTACAGACGGCGCCCGTAGTCAGGATCGAACCTGAGTCTCCGGCGCTGCATTCGCTGTAAGGCAGCAACTCTACCATGCCGCCCTTAGACACAGATCATGTTGCTCACATAAGACACAAAGTGATGGAGTAACTCAGCGGGTCAGGTAGCATCTCTGGAGAACATGGGCAGGTGAGATTTTGGGTCGGGACCCTTCTACAGTTTAAGAATAAGGGGTCGGCCATTTAGAACGGAGATGAGGAAAAACTTTTTCAGTCAGAGAGTTGTGAATCTGTGGAATTCTCTGCCTCAGAAGGCAGTGGAGGCCAATTCTCTGAATGCATTCAAGAGAGAGCTAGATAGAGCTCTTAAGGATAGCGGAGTCAGGGGGTATGGGGAGAAGGCAGGAACGGGGTACTGATTGAGAATGATCAGCCATGATCACATTGAATGGTGGTGCTGGCTCGAAGGGCCAAATGGCCTACTCCTGCACCTATTGTCCATTGTCTACAGGGGTGGTGGGGGATGGAAAGAAGGTTTGAAGAGGACAAGCAGGGACAGGACAAAGCGTGGCAGGTCAAAGGTGAAAACAGGTAAGGGGGGGTTGTTTGATGCCTGGACTAGGGTCAGAGATGAACACGGTGGCGCAGCGGTAGAGTTGCTGCCTCACAGCGCCACAGATGCGGGTTCGATCCCGACTACGGGTGCTGTCTGTACGGAGTTTGTACGTTCTCCCCATGCCCACGTGGGTTTTCTCCAAGATCTTCGGTTTCCTCCCACACTCCAAAGACGTACAGGTTTGTAGGTTAATTAGCTTGGGTTTGTATACTTGGTAGAAGTGTAAATTGTTCCCAGTGAGTGTTTGTAGGCTTATGTTAATGAGTGGGGATCGCTGGTCAGCGCGGACTCGGTAGGCCGAAGGGCCTGTTTCCGAACTGTATCTCTGAAAACTAAAAAAAGTATTTAAAAAATAACGTGTGAACAAATGGATTAGAGAGTTGCTGGTTGTGAAGCTGGAGGATTGATGAGGTGCAAATAGATCAGGAATGTGGAGAACGTACAAACTCCATACAGACAGCACCTGTAGTCAGGATTGAACCCAAGACTCCGCCGCTGTAAGGCAGCAACTCTACCGCTGCGTGGGTTTTGTTTAGAGATACAGCTCTTTCATTTAGAGAAACAGCTTGGAAACAGGCCCTTCAGCCCGCTGAGTCCCCGTGCCGACCAGAAATCCCTGCACACTAACCAAGCCAATTGGCCTACAAACCTGTACGTCTGTGTGCAGTTTTGGTCTCCAAATTTGAGGAAGGATATTCTTGCTATGGAGGGCGTGCAGCGTAGGTTCACTAGGTTAATTCCCGGAATGGCGGGACTGTCGTATGTTGAAAGGCTGGAGCGATTGGGCTTGTATACACTGGAATTTAGAAGGATGAGGGGGGATCTTATTGAAACATATAAGATAATTAGGGGATTGGACACATTAGAGGCAGGAAACATGTTCCCAATGTTGGGGGAGTCCAGAACAAGGGGCCACAGTTTAAGAATAAGGGGTAGGCCATTTAGAACGGAGATGAGGAAGAACTTTTTCAGTCAGAGAGTGGTGAAGGTGTGGAATTCTCTGCCTCAGAAGGCAGTGGAGGCCAGTTCGTTGGATGCTTTCAAGAGAGAGCTGGATAGAGCTCTTAAGGATAGCGGAGTGAGGGGGTATGGGGAGAAGGCAGGAACGGGGTACTGATTGAGAGTGATCAGCCATGATCGCATTGAATGGCGGTGCTGGCTCGAAGGGCTGAATGGCCTACTCCTGCACCTATCGTCTATTGTCTATTGTCTATTGTCTTTGGAGTGTGGGAGGAAACCGGAGCACCCGGAGAAAACCCACGTTGTCACAGAGAGAACGTATAAACTCTGTTCAGATCTGTAGGCAGTAGCCAGGGTCAAAACTGGGTTTGTTGGCAGCAACTCTACCACTGTGCCACCGAGCCACCCTCCATATGCCACCCCTTGTGTCTCTACACAAGTACCAGTACTTGGTGCCACGATCATAATTGAGGAAGAACAAAATAAATGCAGATAAGCCTTCCCATGAAAGATTCCCTGCACGTAAGCATAACATTTAATTATCAGACACACACAGATTCTCTGACGTTGAGAGTGGAAATGTCACCGGTGCAATAGGGAGCATCCCGAGACCATAATTTGGATGACACTTGGGTGAATGAACAACATCCTTCATCGCACACCATCGACAACCCTTACCTCATGACCACAACGTCTCCGAACACACAGAAACAGTGGGATCATCTTAAAGAGCACCAAACCCTTGGCGGCACGGTGGCGCAGCGGTAGAGTTGCTGCCTTACAGCGCTTACAGCGCCAGAGACCGGGTTCGATCCTGACTACGGGTGCTGTCCGTACAGAGTTCATGCGTTCACCCCTTGACCTGCGTGGGTTGTTTCCGAGATCTTCGCTTTCCTCCCACACTCCAAAGATGTGCAGGTATGTAGGTTAATTGGCTTGGTATGAATGTAAATGTAAAATTGGTCCCAGTGTGTGTTGGGTAGTGTTAAGGTGCGGGGATCGCTGGTCGACGCGGACCCGGTGGGCCTAAGGGCCTGTTTCTGCGCTGTTTCTAACTCCCTCATTGGCTATATTTAAGAGGGAGTTAGATGTGGCCCTTGTAGCTAAAGGGATCAGGGGGTATGGAGAGAAGGCAGGTACGAGATACTGAGTTGGATGATCAGCCATGATCATATTGAATGGCAGTGCGTACAGGCTCGAAGGGCCGAATGGCCTACTCCCGCACCTATTTTCTATGTTTCTATGTATCTCTAAAACTAAAACTAAAACTAAAGAGCACTAAATTTATTTGCTCAGGTTCAGAGCCTTGGGAGTTCACTTTTCAATCCTTTAGGGCTTCAGATTTTCACACAGCAAGGTCCCGCGACCAGCAGACATGGTGAACTATGGATCAGTGCATTGATAGCTGGCTGTGGAAGGTACATTGTCCAGCTCCCTGCGGAACCCCATTCCCTCCTTTGATAAGCACCAACTGGTTGACAGGTTTTATCATATCATATCATATCATATATATACAGCCGGAAACAGGCCTTTTCGGCCCACCAAGTCCGTGCCGCCCAGCGATCCCCGCACATTAACACTATCCTACACCCACTAAGGACAATTTTTACATTTACCCAGTCAATTAACCTATATACCTGTACGTTTTGATTGAATGTTTCACCGAAACCCAATGCCTGTGGCAACGCAACATTACTGAAGCTGTACGATCACAACCCACGCCCTCTTGACATTAGAATCCTATAAATTATATATTCTGGCAGAATTTGCTTGCATCATCCAATTCTTGTCAATCAACTGTACGGCCGCGGGGCCTTCCATCGCCCGGCTCGGCCGTGGGATGTTTCAGCGCCCGGTGTGGCTCGGCCGCGGGGACTTGGGCGTGGGGAAGAGAGCGGAAGTTTTGTTGCCTCCATCACAGTGAGGGGGTGTTTGGAGTCACTGTGATGGATGTTTGTGTTGGGGTCATGTGTATTGTGTTTCTTTTTTTGTGTGACTGCTGGTAACGTAATTTCGTTCGGTACCTCGGTACCGAATGACAAATAAAGGCTCTGTATTCTGTATTCTGTATGTATTTCTCCATGGGGCCACGTTTCCCATCCAGTTTTAAGTAATTTAGTTCAGTTTAGCGATACAGCGTGGAAACAGGCCCTTCGGCCCACTGAGTCCGCGCCGCCCAGCGATCCCCGCACATTAACACTATCCTACACACACTAGGAACAATTTACAATTTTACCAAAGCCAATTAACCTACAAATGATCAGCCATAGAAAAACATAGAACCATAGAAAATAGGTGCAGGAGTAGGCCATTCGGCCCTTCGAGCCTGTACGCACCGCCATTCAATATGATCATGGCTGATCATCCAACTCAGTATTCTGTACCTGCCTTCTCTCCATACCCCTTTAGCCACAAGGGCCACATCTAACTCCCTCTTAAATATAGCCAATGAACTGGCCTCAACTACCTTCTGTGGCAGAGAATTCCACAGATTCACCACTCTCTGTGTGAAAAAAAACGTTCTCATCTCGGTCCTAAAAGACTTCCCCCTTATCCTTAAACTGTGACCCCTTGTTCTGGACTCCCCCAACATCGGGAACAATCTTCCTGCATCTAGCCTGTCCAACCCCTTAAGAATTTTGTAAGTTTCTATAAGATCCCCCCTCAATCTTCTAAATTCCAGCGAGTACAAGCCGATTTTTGAGAAGCCATGATCACATTGAATGGTGGTGCTGGCTGGAAGGGCCTGTCTATGAACCTGTACATCTGTACACTTTTAAACATTTATACCAAGCCAATTAACCCACACACTTGTACGCCTCTGGACGGTGGGAGGAAACCGGAGCACCCAGAGGAAACCCACAAGGTCACAGGGGGAACATACTAACTCCTTGCCGACAGCACCCGTCGTCGGGATCAAACCCGGGTCTCTGGCGCTGTAAGCACTGTAAGGCAGCAACTCTACTGCTGCGCCACCGTGCTGCCCAAAGTAGCCAGCAGGCAATACTGGGTGGAGGGTAGGTATTGGCCACTGCAGGCACAGAACCAGCAGGACCATGAAGGCCAGGTCAATGAATTTAGAGATAGATAGATTCTTGTTCAGCAAAGGTGTCAGCTGTTATGGGGAGAAGGTCCATAACCAGGTGGAATTCTCTGCCTCAGAAGGCAGTGGAGGCCAATTCTCTGAATGCATTCAAGAGAGAGCTGGATAGAGCTCTTAAGGATAGTGGAGTCAGGGGGTATGGGGAGAAGGCAGGAACGGGGTACTGATCGAGAATGATCAGCCATGATCACATTGAATGGCGGTGCTGGCTCGAAGGGCCGAATGGCCTCCTCCTGCACTTATTGTCTATTGTCTAAGGCTTGAGAGGTGAAGATAGATCAGCCATGATTGAGTGGCGGAGTAGACTTGATAGGCCGAGAGGCCTAATTCTGCTCTGATCACTTATGAACATAAACCAGTAGAGCTGCTGCCTCTCAGCTCCAGTTACCTGTGTTTAACCCTGAAGTGCTGTCAGCGTGGAGTTTGCATGTTCTTATTGAGACCCACGTGGGTTTCCCCCTGGTGCTCGGGTTTCCTACCACATCCCAAAGGTGGGTGGGTTGGAGGGTTAATTGATAGTTTAGTTTAGTTTAGAGATGCAGGGTGGAAACAGGCCTTTGACTCACCAAGGTGTTCAGAGAGCTGAGGGACGCTCTGAAGCTTGGTGCAGCCAACGTCAAGGCCCTGTGGGGGAGGACCACAGTCTAGGGTCCTTCCGCTGCTGGACATGGAGGGGGCAGGGTGTGGTGGAGAGAGACGCCCCTCCAAATAAGGGATACTGGGTAAATGTCTAAATGTAAGTAAATGTCTAAGTGAATGTCTGTACCAAATGTAACCTCCGGAAATGTCGGATGGGCTTGTTTAAGAATATGTTTTGTGAATGATATTTATTATTTGAATAAAGTATTTTTTGATAAAAAAAAAAAAAGTTCAGAGAGCAAGACAGGGTAAGAGGGAACTGTGCCAACTCCAGACAGATTTGCAGCAACTGCTCCTTCTGCAGAGGAGAGGGGTGGATGTGAGGGAGGAACTGAGAGAGTTGAAGGGCCGGCAAGCTCGGCTCTTTACCTCTGAATCCTCCAAGATCATCTTCCGGTCCAGGTTGCATTGAACCCTTTGCCGAATCCATCAGGAAGGATGCGAGCATAAGAGGAGTGACATTGCCAGGCAGTGGGGGCACTCAGGTCAAGGCCTCCCTGTATATGGACGATGTCGCCGTCTTCTGCTCGGATCCAGGGTCGGTCCGCAGACTGATCAGCGTCTGCGACCAGTTTGAGTTGGCCACAGGGGCCAGGGTAAACCGCAGGAAGAGCGAGGCCATGCTCTTTGGCAACTGGCCCGACCGATCTTCCATCCCCTTCACCATCAAGCCTGACTTCCTGAAGGTGCTGGGGATCTGGTTCGGGAAGGCTGAGGCATGTAACAAAAATTGGCTGGAGCGGATAGCCAGGGTGGGGAAGAAGCTGGAGCTGTGGAAGCAGCGCTCCCTCTCCATCACGGGGAAAAACCTGGTCATCAGGTGTGAGGTGCTCTCGGGGCTGCTGTACTTGGCGCAAGTGTGGCCCGTCCCTCCCTCCCACGCCAAGGGGATCACCTGGGCCGTCTTCCGCTTCATCTGGGGGTCGGCGATGGACCGGGTGCGACGATCCACAATGCACAAGTCGGCAGACAACGGGGGTAAAGACGTGCCCAACGTCGCCCTCATCCTGATGGCCACTTTCGTGTGTGGCTGCATCAGGCGGAGCGTAGAGCCAAGGCATGTGGGCACCAAATGCCACCACCTGCTGAGGTTCTACCTGTCCCCGGTGTTGCGAAGGATGGGCCTGGCGCAGATGCCACGCAATGTGCCAGTCAGCTGGACATTGCCGAACCATCTGTCGTTTGTGGACAGGTTCTTCCGGACCAACACCTTTGACCACAAGTCCATCGGGCAGTGGTCAGCACGGAATGTCCTGCAGGCACTGCAGGGGAATGACTCCATGGATCCTGTGGCGTGGTTCCCAGAACAGACAGCCCAGCTTGTCTGGCAAAATGCCTCATCGCCAGTACTCACCAACAAGCACCAAGACCTGACTTGGCTGGTGGTGAGGGGAGCCCTCCCAGTCAGATCCTTCCTGCACCGCCGAAACCTCACTACCAGCGCACTCTGCCCTCGGGACGGCTGCTACGGAGAGGAGACGGTGGCCCACCTCTTCACAGAGTGTGGATTTGCCAAGAGAGTCTGGAGAGGTCTGCAGGGGTCCCTGTCACGATTCATTCCGAGCAGCTCCGTCACAGAGGACTCTGTGATCTACGGACTGTTCCCAGGGACGCATTCAGAGACTGACATCGAGTGCTGCTGGAAGGTCATCAACTCGGTGAAAGACGCTCTTTGGTCTGCCCGACCCTTGTTGACCTCCCAGCGGAGCGAGCTGTCCGTGGGGGAATGTTGCCGACTGGCCCGCTGCAGACTGCAGGAGTACGTGCTGAGGGACGCTCTGAAGCTTGGTGCAGCCAACGCTAAGGCCCTGTGGGGGAGGACCACAGTCTAGGGTCCTTCCGCTGCTGGACATGGGGGGCAGGGTGTGGTGGAGAGAGACGCCCCTCCAAATAAGGGATACTGGGTAAATGTCTAAATGTAAGTAAATGTCTAAGTGAATGTCTGTACCAAATGTAACCTCCGGAAATGTCGGATGGGCTTGTTTAAGAATATGTTTTGTGAATGATATTTATTATTTGAATAAAGTATTTTTTGATATAAAAAAAAAATAAAAATAAAAATAAATAAAAATTAATTAAAAAAAAAAAAAAAAGCCGACCAGCAATCACCCCATACACTAGTTCTACCCTACGCACTAGGAACAATTTACAGAAGTCAATTAATCTACAAACCTGCACGTCTTTGGAATGTGGGAGGAAGCCGGAGCACCCGGAGAAAACCCACGCAGTCTCAGGGACAACGTGCAAACTCCGTGCAGGCAGCATCCATAGTCAGGATCGAACCCAGGTCTCTGGTGTTTTGAGGCAGCAACTCTACCAATGCGCCACCATGCCACCCACTGCTGTAGAAAGGAGCCCTGACGTGTAGGTGAGTGGTAGAATCTGGGGGGAATATGGAGAGAATAAAATGGCCTAGGGTAGGATTAGTAATAATGGCTAGTTTGTGGTCAGCAGAGAGGTGGTCGGCATGTTTCCCTGCTGCATATTCAATGATTCCATGAGGATTAGCTCCAAAAGCCAAGTGAAAGTGGTTTTCTGAAAATTAAATCTTGTTTGAGCTGTAAAGGGGAATCCTATCCTGATGCAACTTAACCCTGCCCAAGACCGCAAGAAATTGGAGAGAGTTGTGGACGCCATCGTGTAAAGTAGCTTTTTCCCCATCGATTCCACACTGCCTTGGGAAAGCAGCCAACATAATCAAGGACCACTCACACCTCTGTCATTCTCTCCTGTTGGAGATAGAAAAGCTTGAAAGCCCATACCACCAGATTCAAGAAACAATTTCTTCTCCACGTTATCTGCCTCTTGAACGGACGTCTCTTCGGCAAAGGATAAATCCCGATCTTCCATTCTACCTCACTATGATCCTTGCGCTTTCGTTTAATCTGTACTTGCCCAGTAACTCTACTACTATATACTGCACTCTGCATATTTTGTCTTTTGCAATACCTGTTAGCTCATTTGTGGTATGATGTGCCTGGATAGGACCCAACACAAAGGTTCTCACTGTATCTTGATGCATGTTTCAATACTAACCCTATGCCCACACGATTTCCAGAAGGGATTTGGTAACATGCCTCGAAGGTCATTGTGGAAATTTCAAAATACTGATGCATGAGGTAATGTATTGGTGTGAACAGAAGATTGGCTGGCTTATAGGGAAGAGAGAACAGACACAATTGGTCTGTTTATAAATTCACGTTCGTAAGTCACAGGAGCAGATTTAGGCCATTTGGCCCATTGAGTCTACTCCACCTTCAATCATGGCTGATCTATCATTCCCCCTCAACCCCAATCTCCTGCCTTTCCTGCTCGGCGGGGGCTTCAATGTCGGGAGCCACGACCGCCCCGACGTGCAACGGCGGCGTCTTCGCTTGGGTCGGCCCGCTGCGGACCTTTCACCGTCCGGCGCGGCCTGGAACGTGGCAACTTCAACAGCCTGACCGCGGGAGAAGATGGCAGGGGAAGGGAAAAGACATTCTGGCCTTCCATCACAGTGAGGAGGTGACTGGAGGAGGCTCACTGTGATGGATGTTTCTTTTTTTTTCTTTTGTGTTGGTTTGTGGTTGTGTAATAGCTTATTTTATTGCTCTTACTGTTGGACTGTGGGTGACGAAATCTCGTCCAAAAGACTTGATTTTTTGGATGACAATAAAGGTAATTCTGATTCTGATTCTGATAACCCTTAACACCCGTACAAATCAGGAGTCTGTTAATCTCCGCCTTAAAAATACCCTCCACAGCCATCGGTGGCAATGAATTCCACAGATTCACCACCCACTGACTAAAGAAATTCCTCCTTGCCTCCTTTCTAAAGGTACATCCTTTTATTCTGAGGCTGTGCCCTCTGGTCCTAGACTCTCCCACTAGTGGAACCATCCTCTCCACATCCACTCTATCCAGGCCTTTCACTATTCGGTAAGTTTCAATGAGGTCCCCCCTCATCCATCTAAACTCCAGCGAGTGCAGGCCCAGTGCCTTCAAATGCTCATCATATGTTAACCTAATCGTGCCCGGGATCGTTCTCGTAAACCTCCTCTGGACCCTCTCCAGTGCCAGCAAATCCTTCCACAGATACGGGGCCCAAAACTGCTCACAATACTCCCAATGCCCGTCTGACCATCGCCTTTTAAAGCCTCAGCATTACATCCATGTTTAAAAGAGTGGCAAGATAGTGCTTCACAGTGACGTGGCAGTCACCTGGTTCAATCACAGGAGGTCACAGTGACGCAGCGGTAGAGTTGCTGCCCTACAGCGAATGCAGCGCCGGAGACCCGGGTTCCATCCCGACTACGGGTGCTGTCTGTACGGAGATTGTACGTTCTCCCCGTGTCCTGCGTGGGTTTTCTCCGAGATCTTCGGTTTCCTCCCACTCTCCAAAGACGCGCAGGTTTGTAGGTTAATTGGCTTGGAATAAATGTTTTAAAAAATTGCCCCATGTGGGTGTAGGATGGTGTTAACGTGCGGGGATCGCTGGTCGGCGCGGACCCGGTGGGCCGAAGGGCCTGTTTCCGCGCTGTACCTCTAAACTAATCCTGTCCTCCAGAGCTGCCTGTGTGGAGTTTGCACGTTTTCCTGAGACCCTGTGGGTTTCGTCAGGGTACTCCAGTTGCCAGCCCAAGGTGTGCGAGTTGGCGGGTAAACCTGTCACTGAACTGCAGTTAGTTTGCAGGTGAGTGGATGGCTCTGTGGCATGTGGAGAGAATAAAATGGGACCAGTGTTGCATTGGTGTCAATGGATGCTTGATGGTGGAATGGACTCGGTGAACCAAAGGGATTGTTTCCCTGCTGTATGGCTGAATGATTGTAATATTTTCCAAAATTTCAATCGTGCCGATGAAATTTACTACATAGAAATCGAAGCACATTCCGATCCCACTAATCGCCCCCAAGTCGGCAGCATTCATTTTTTGGCATATCTTTCATTAATTTGTTCTATATCTCTCTACATCACTGTCTATGTATAGTCACAGAGGCATAGAGTGATACAGTGTGGAAACAGGCCCTTCGGCCCAACTTGCCCACACCGACCAACATGCCCACACCAGCCACCTTCGCCCGTTTGGTCCATATCCCTCCAAACCTGTCCTATCCATGTACCTGTCTAACTGTTTCTTAAACGTTGGGATAGTCCCAGCCTCAACTACCTCCTCTGGCAGCTCGTTCCATACACCCACCACCCTTTGTGTGAAAAGGTTACCCCTCAGATTCCTATTAAATTTTTCCCCCTTCACCTTGAACTCATGTCCTCTGGTCCTCGATTCCGCCACTCTGGGCAAGAGACCCTGTGCACCTACCCGATCTATTGCTCTTATGATATCTCTCGTTTCCCTTTCTCCTGACTAGGCTAGGCTTGTATACACTGGAATTTAGAAGGATGAGGGGGGATCTTATTGAAACATATAAGATAATTAGGGGATTGGACACATTAGAGGCAGGAAACATGTTCCCAATGTTGGGGGAGTCCAGAACAAGGGGCCACAGTTTAAGAATAAGGGGTAGGCCATTTAGAACGGAGATGAGGAAGAACTTTTTCAGTCAGAGAGTGGTGAAGGTGTGGAATTCTCTGCCTCAGAAGGCAGTGGAGGCCAGTTCGTTGGCTGCTTTCAAGAGAGAGCTGGATAGAGCTCTTAAGGATAGCGGAGTGAGGTGGTATGGAGAGAAGGCAGGAATGGGGTACTGATTGAGAGTGATCAGCCATGATCGCATTGAATGGCGGTGCTGGCTCGAAGGGCTGAATGGCCTACTCCTGCACCTATTGTCTATTGTCTATTGACTGAAGAAGGGCCTCAGCAGGATAGGTAGCATCTTTGGAGAGACGGAAATGGGTGACGTTTTGGGTCGAGACCCTTCTTCAGACCCGTCCCGACCCAAAACGTCACCCATTCCTTCTCTCCAGAGAATGCTGCCTGTGTGCCGCTGAGTTACTCCAGCATTTTGTGTGTAACATTCCCTACCTGGTGTCTCCATGTCACTGCGGTCCTTTCGAATCAGGATCCGACCTAAAAGGAATAAAAGTTTGATATTAGTGGGTTTCAGGAATGGGGATTGTTGGCTTTTGCAACGTTGGGTGCATTAAATCAGCTGGGAGGCAGCAGATGCTGCTTGCCGACTGAGAACGACAGACTCTCCACATCAGAGGCACAGACTACATCTGGTGGAAAAAGCACGGGGAACTTTGGGCAAAGGCGCAAGTAAGGCTGCGTGGAACGGGCAATAGAAATAGTGCAGGAGTAGGCCATTCGGCCCTTCGAGCCAGCACCGCCGTTCATTATGATCACGGCTGATCATCCAAAATCAGCACCCCGTTCCTGCTTTCTCCCCATATCCCATGATTCCTTTTATTCACAAAATGCTGGAGTAACTCAGCAGGTCAGGCAGCATCTCGGGAGAGAAGGAATGGGTGACGTTTCGGGTCGATACCCTTCTTCAGACTGAAGAAGGGTCTCGACCCGAAACGTCACCCATTCCTTCTCTCCCGAGATGCTGCCTGACCTGCTGAGTTACTCCAGCATTTTGTGAATCAATCGATTTGTACCAGCATCTGCAGTTATTTTCTTATCCCATGATTCCTTTATCCCTAAGAGCTAAATCCAACCGTCTCTTGAAAACATCCAGCGAATCGGCCTCCACTGTCCTCTGTGGCAGGGAATTCCACAGATTCACAACCCTCTGGGTGGAAAAGATTGGTGGAGGGAGATGGGGAGGGCGGCGGAGGCTGCAGTAAGAAGAACTGGGGGGGTTCTTCCCTTCCGCACCTTCGATGCCCACACCGGGGAATAAGGGCTGAAGAGGGTCCACAGCCATGAATGAATGGTGGAGGGGACTTGATGGGCCGAATCACCTCTCCAATCCGATCACCTCTCACTGTTTCTACTGCCCGCATACAAACCCCTCATCCGCAAGACCAAACCCACAATAAAGACGGTCAAAATATGGCCCGAGGATGCCACCCTACAACTCCAGGACTGCTTTGATCGCACCGACTGGGACCTGTTTGCACAACAGGCCACCTACGGTTCAGAGGTAGACTTGGAGGAATACGCATCCACTGTGCTCTCCTACATCAACTGCTGTGTGGAGAATGTCACGGAGGACAAGGAGATAAAGATGTTCCCAAACCGGAAACCCTGGATGAACAAGGAGGTGAAGAACCTGCCGAGGGCACGCAACAATGCCTTGAAATCTGGTGACACTTCAGCATACAGTGTTGCCAGGTCAAACCTGAACAAAGGTATTAAAAGGGCCAAAGACACCCACAGGCAACGGGTGGAAGACCACTTCAACACCACGGACACCAGAAGCATGTGGCAGGGTGTCAGGGACATCACTGGCTACAAGAGCAGCCCTGCCTGCCCCCACAGCGATATGGCACTGACCAACGAGCTTAACACCTTCTTTGCCCGCTTTGAAACTGGCAACACCACCTTGAGTGAAAGAACCCCAGCCGAGGCGGTGGGACAGGTCTTGCAACTGAGCACACAGGAAGTACAACGCGCTCTGCAAAGGGTCAACCCACGCAAGGCTGCAGGACCGGATGGAGTTCAAGGAAGGGTACTGAAGGACTGTGCTGAACAGCTGGCTGAGGTATTCACCAGGATCTTTAACCTGTCATTATCTCTGGCTACGGTCCCCAAGTGCCTGAAGTCGGCTATCATAGTTCCGGTGCCGAAAAAAGCAAAGATCTCCAACCCGAATGACTACCGCCCGGTTGTCCTAACGCCAATAGTCATGAAGTGCTTTGAGAGGCTGGTCCTCTCACACATCAAATCCAGCATCCCTGACTCACTGGACCCACATCAATTTGCATACAGGGCAAATAGATCCACAGAGGACGCCATCTCTCTGGCTCTTCACACTATCCTGACTCACCTAGAGAGACAGGGCACGTACGTGAGGATGCTATTCATAGACTATAGCTCCGCCTTCAACACGGTCATCTCCACCAAGCTCATCACCAAACTCCACCAGCTAGGCCTCAGCTCGTCATTATGTGACTGGATCCTGGACTTCCTGCTGGAGCGACCGCAGGCAGTGAGAATGGGCCCGCACCTGTCCTCCACTATCACCCTGAGTACCGGCACACCACAGGGCTGTGTTCTGAGCCCCATGCTCTACTCCCTCTTCACACACGACTGTGTTCCTGCATTCGACACCAACACCATTGTCAAGTTTGCAGACGACACAACGGTGATCGGGCTTATCACCAACGGGGATGAAACAAACTATAGAGCGGAGGTGCAGAACCTGGCGGACTGGTGCTCGGATAACAACCTGTCCCTAAATACCACCAAGACCAAGGAGCTGATCATCAACTTCCGTAGGTCACATAACGGGGAATATGCCCCGATCTCTATCAACGGGGACAGTGTGGAGAGAGTGTCCAGCTTCAAGTTTCTGGGCACTCACATTTTGGAGGACCTAACATGGTCCAATAACACTGCTGCGCTGGTCAAGAAGGCACAACAAAGACTGTTCTACTTAAGAACACTGAAAAAGTCTGGTCTACCCCAACAGCTGCTGACGACCTTCTACCGCTGCACCATAGAGAGCATCCTAACGCATGGCATCCCTGTGTGGTACCTCAGCTGCACGGAGGCAGAAAGGAAAGCTCTACAGCGGGTAGTCCATAGAGCTCAGAGGGCCATCGGAACACAGCTACCAGACTTGGAGGGCATCTACAACACACGATGCCTCATAAAAGCCACCAGCATCCACAAAGACTCTTCACACCCCTGCAACAGTCTGTTCGAACTCCTTCCATCGGGCAGACGATACAAGGCCTTCTATGCCCGCACCTCCAGACTCAGGAACAGCTTCATCCCCAGGGCCATAGCTGCTATGAACCGGTCCTGCTGAGCCGGATGGCCACAACGCATAGACCAACTTGCACTTTACCCTGTCTAAAACAACTGTTACAATTGTTTCGTTTTGTTGGGTTGCTGTTAATTACTTAAATTATTGCATCGTATGGGAGGCGCATTCCCAATCTCGTTGTACCCCTGGGTACAATGACAATAAAGATATATTGTATTGTATTGTATTGTATGGCCTAATTCTACTCCTATAACCTGTGGACCAGGCGTGTAGAGGGGCATCGGTTCGTGGGGCGACTGCGAAAGGATGGAGGCAATGGCTAAAGTGAGCCTTTCTTCTGCTCCTCCTCCTCTCCTCCAGCTTTCTCACCAACCCCTAACATAATCAGTCTGAAGAAGGGTCCTGACCCAAATCATCACTGATCCATGTTCCGAGAGACTCTGCCTGACCCGCTGAGTTACTCCAGCACTTTGTGTACCCTTTTTAAACATGAAGCCTGACCAGCGAGGCTTTTCCTCTCTGAAGAAAATAAGGGCCTCTCATTGAAGAAGGGTCTCGACCCGAAGCGTCGCCCATTCCTTCTGTCCAGAGATGCTGCCTGTCCCGCCGAGTTACTCCAGCATTTTTGTGTCCATCTATAAGGGACTGGTTGGATTTGTACGCCGATCCAATTGTTTCTTGGCCACCATTACTGGCAGTAACTTTTACCTAATGCGCTGTGTTTGAACGCTCCAGTAGGCCATGGTAGGATTTGAACTCACATTTCCAGATTATTAATTAAGGCAAAACACAAAGGTGCCGGAGGAACTCAACAGATCAGGCAGCACCTGGGGTGGGAATGGACGTTTCAGATCGTGACCCTTCTTAAAATGGTAACCACGACTCAGTCTGAAGAAGGGTCTCGACCTGAAACGCCACAGTTTAAGAATAAGGGGTAGGCCATTTAGAACGGAGATGAGGAAAAACGTTTTCAGTCAGAGAGTTGTGAATCTGTGGAATTCTCTGCCTCAGAAGGCAGTGGAGGCCAATTCTCTGAATGCATTCAAGAGAGAGCTAGATAGAGCTCTTAAGGATAGCGGAGTCAGGGGGTATGGGGAGAAGGCAGGAACGGGGTACTGATTGAGAATGATCAGCCATGATCACATTGAATGGTGGTGCTGGCTCGAAGGGCCGAATGGCCTCCTCCTGCACCTATTGTCTATTGTCACCCATTCCTTCTCTCCAAAGATGCTGCCTGACCCGCTGAGTTACTCCAGCGTTTTGTGTCTATCTCAGCTATATCCACCTATCACTCGCCAGGCTCTGCCACAATCCCACTCTCTTTTCCAGCTTTCTTCCCCTTACTCCCCTTTAGGGGCGGCACGAGTTGCTGCCTTACAGCGCCAGAGACCCGGTTCGATCCTGACTACGGGTGCTGTCTGTGCAATGTTTGCACAGTGACCGCGTGGGTTTTCTCCGGGTGCTCCGGTTACCGCCCACATTGCAAAGACGTGCAGTTTTGCAGGTTAATTGGGTTCTGTAAACTGTAAATTGTCCCTGGTGCGTGTTAGATAGTGATGGTGCTTGTGTGCGGGGTGATCGCTGGTCGGCGCGGACTCGGTGGGCCGAAGGGCCTGTTTCCGTGCTGTATCTCTAATGTCCAAAGTTTAAAATCTATCGGACTCTTCTTTCAGTCTCAGTTTGGGTCGCGACCAGAAAGGTCGCCTGTCCACTCCCTCCACAGATGCTGCCTGACCCTTTGGTTCCTCCAGCACTTTGCACTTTGCCCGTGATTCCAGTATCTGCAGTCTCTTGTATTTCCTTAGCAATTGAGGTCTTCTGGAGTACCATTAGAGACCATCTAAACCCTCCCCCCCCCCCCTCCATCCCCCCCTCCCTCCACCCCCCCTCCCTCCACCCCCCCTCCACCCCCACCCCCCCTCCCTCCACCCCCCCCCCCCCCCCCCATCGTTCCCCAGCAAAGACACAGAAGCTCTCGACTTACCTGGGGGCGGCCCCGGTGGCGCAGCGGTAGCGTTGCTGCCTTATCAGCGAATGCAGCGCCCGGAGCCCCGGGTTCGATCCCGACTACGGCCGCTGTCTGAGATAATGGTAAGCCAGAGGATGACCTCAATTCGTAATGGAGTTTGTACGTTCTCCCCGTGATCCGTTCGGTTTCCCTCCCACAACTCCAAAGACGTACACGTACAGGTATGTAGGTTAATTGGTAAATGTAAAAAATGTCCCTGGAGGGGGACAGTGTGGGGGGGGGGGGGGGGGACTGTAATTATCTCTAAACCCCTGTAGACCTGTATCTGCTACCTGCGATGGCTTCTCTGAGGTCCTTTGAAGTCAGCTTGTGGCACAATCATCCTTGCAGAAGAAGTGCGTATGGAAGTTGAGGTTGAGTTTGTTGAAATAGTTTTTCCACGCCTTTAATGGAAGAATCTCCTGCTCCAAAAGGGACAGGGGGGGGTGGATTCAGCCTTGTTTTTGGGACCTTGAGTGTACCACCCTGATGGGGGGGATTCTTCTGCAGAACCTCCTTGCTCTGACTGTGTCTGACAGCCGACAGAGAGCCTCTTCCAACCCGCGATACTTCCTTGTTCGAGCACTGCCCACTTTGGCCGACGGCCCAGATCAATCAAATCCATTTCCTACCTTTTCCCCCCTGAGATCCACTCAGGGAACGAGCCCTGATTAAAAGTGTGAAATTAACCTCGTCGACCCAGCACGATAGGAATGTTTACCCCGGGCTGAAATGTTTTGGAAGTCAGTTCACAACGGATGGTGAAAGAAAGGTCTCCCTATTGGGACATGTGTAACTAGTTCGTACAGGTAGCCGGCAGCCTGTTTGAGACAGGTTCGTACAGTCACTTCAGTTCAGCAAACGTGTCTGACTTCAGTCCACACACCTTCCTGGCTGTGGCCCTCACATGATGTCTTCCTTTTCTCAAAATGCTCCCAATACGTTTTAAAAATTTCATCCAGGGACGCCGGATTTTCCATTGAAACAACTGTTGGGAGCAATAGTACCCCTCACACAGTATTAACAACCCCCCCCCCCCCCCCCCCCCACCACCACCTTCACAAAGGCACAAAGGCACCCAGCCTTATTGAAACATATAAGATAATTAGGGGATTGGACACATTAGAGGCAGATAACATGTTCCCAATGTTGGGGGAGTCCAGAACAAGGGGCCACAGTTTAAGAATAAGGGGTAGGCCATTTAGAACGGAGATGAGGAAGAACTTTTTCAGTCAGAGGGTGGTGAAGGTGTGGAATTCTCTGCCTCAGAAGGCAGTGGAGGCCAGTTCGTTGGATGCTTTCAAGAGAGAGCTGGATAGAGCTCTTAAGGATAGCGGATTGAGGGGGTATGGGGAGAAGGCAGGAACGGGGTACTGATTGAGAGTGATCAGACATGATCGCATTGAATGGCTCGAAGGGCTGAATGGCTTACTCCTGCACCTATTGTCTATTGTCTATTGCCACAATAATCCACCCCCCCCCCCCCCCCACACACACACACACACACACACATACACACACACACACACACAGTGGCGATGAGAAGGCCTACCGGGAGGAGGTGGCTGATCTGGCACTCTGGTGTCAGGACAACAGCCTCCTCTTGAACGTCACAAAAACTAAGGAGCTGATTGTGGACTTTAGAAGGGCTCAACATCCGAGGACGTACACGCCACTGGAGATAAACGGGTCTACTGTGGATAGGGTGAGCAGCTTTAAATACCTGGGAGTCCACATCACAGAGGATCTGACATGGGCAACGCACATTGCCGCACTGGTGGGTAAGGCAAGGCGGCGCCTTTACCACCTCAGACAGCTGAGGAAATTCAGAGTGTCTCTGAGGATCCTTCATTGCTTCTACTCTGGGGCTGGAGAAAGCATCTTGACCGGCAACATCTCAATCTGGTTTGGGAACAGCTCTGCCCAGGACAGGAAGGCTCTGCAGAGAGTAGTGCGTTCGGCTGAATGCACCATGGGAACTACACTCGCCCCCCTGCAGGACCTATACATCAGGAGGTGCAGATCCAGAGCCAGCAACATTATGGGGGACCCCTACCACCCCAGCAACGGACTGTTCCAGCTGCTACGGTCAGGCAAACGCCTCCGCTGTCACGCTGTGAAAACGGAGAGGATGAGACGGAGTTTCTTCCCACAGGCCATCAGGACTGTTAACGATTATATCACCAGGGACTAATTTACTGTATTAATTTATTTTTTGCGTTGTGTCTTTAAAAAATAAATAATTCTATTCCGTTTTGTAGTTTAGCACAATCCGCAGGCATTGCCACTTTCATTTCACTGCACATGATATATGTGTATGTGACAAATAAACTTGACTTGACTTGAAGCGGTAGAGTTGCTGCCTTACAGCGCCAGACCCGGCTTAGATCCTGACCACGGGTGCTGTCTGTACGGAGTTTGTACGTTTTCCCTGCGACGGCGTGGGTTTTCTCCGGGTGCTCCGGTTTCCTCCCACATTCCAAAGACGTGCAGGTTTGTAGGTAAAATGGCTTCTGTAAATTGTCCTTAGTGTCTTGCTATTGAGGTCGTGCAGCGTAGGTTTACTAGGTTAATTCCCGGAATGGCGGGACTATCATATGTTGAAAGACTGGATCGACTAGACTTGTATACACTGGAATTTAGAAGGATGAGAGGAGATCTTATCGAAACGCATAAGATTATTAAGGGGTTGGACACGTTAGAGGCAGGAAACATGTTCCCAATGTTGGGGGAGTCCAGAACAAGGGGCCACAGTTTAAGAATAAGGGGTAGGCCATTTAGAACGGAGATGAGGAAAAACTTTTTCAGTCAGAGAGTTGTGAATCTGTGGAATTCTCTGCCTCAGAAGGCAGTGGAGGCCAATTCTCTGAATGCATTCAAGAGAGAGCTGGATAGACCTCTTAAGGATAGCGGAGTCAGGGGGTATGGGGAGAAGGCAGGAATGGGGTACTGATTGAGAATGATCAGCCATGATCACATTGAATGGCAGTGCTGGCTCGAAGGGCCGAATGGCCTCCTCCTGCACCTATTGTCTATTGTCTATTGTGTCTAGTTGGCGTGGACTCACTGGGCAAAAGGGCCAGTTTCCACACTCTCTAAATCGTTGGAATTCTCTATTCAAGAAGGCCATGGAGTCTCAGTCACTGAGTTTATTCAAGATAGAAACTGATATATATTTTTTAATAATTACAGAATCAAAGGATATGAGATTAATATATGAAAACAGTGCTGATTAAACCAGCTTATTGGCTGGAAGAGGTAACACAAGAGGCCATGTGGCCTTTCGTGATATTATCAGTAATCATAGAAACATAGAAACATAGAAAATAGGTGCAGGAGTAGGCCATTCGGCCCTTCGAGCCTGCACTGCCATTCAATATGATCATGGCTGATCATTCAGCTCAATAGCCTGTACCTGCCTTCTCTCCATACCCCCTGATCCCTTTAGCAAAAAGGGCCACATCTAACTCCCTCTTAAATATAGCCAATGAACTGGCCTCAACTACCTTCTGTGGCAGAGAATTCCACAGACTCACCACTCTCTGTGTGAAGAAATGTTTTCTCATCTCGGTCCTAAAAGACTTCCCCCTTATCCTTAAGCTGTGACCCCTGGTTCTGGACTCCCCCAACATCGGGAACAATTTTCCCGCATCTAGCCTCTCCAACCCCTTAAGAATTTTATATGTTTCTATAAGATCCCCCCTCAGTCTTCTAAATTCCAGCGAGTACAAGCCCAGTCTATCCAGTCTTTCCTCATATGAAAGTCCCGCCATCCCAGGGATCAATCTGGTGAACCTTCTCTGTACTCCCTCTAAGGCAAGAACGTCTTTCCTCAGGTTAGGAGACCAAAACTGCACACAATACTCCAGGTGCGGTCTCACCAAGGCCCTGTACAACTGCAGCAGAACCTCCCTGCTCCTATACTCAAATCCTCTTGCTATGAATGCAAGATGATCAAATATGCAAAGAAATTTTTTTTGGCCGACAATACACTTGTCATGCAGGTGATATGTAGATGTGGGTGGAATATTGCAAAAGAACACAATACTGTGAGTGGAGAATGGTGTAGAGAGGATGATTGTCGGAGATCATGTTGGGAGGAGTTGAATGTGGGTGTTGGTATGGGTGGGGTATGTCTGGGGTACTGTAATGGGTGGGTTTGTGGGGGGGGGGGGGATTGCTATGGGTGCTGTTTGTCTGAAAGGTTATTGTATGTAAGGTTAATGGGGAAGGATTAGTTTAGTTTTTAAGTTTAGTTTCGAGACACAGAGCGGAAACAAGACCTTCGGCCCACCGAGTCCACACCGACCAGCACATTAACACTATCCTACACACACACACACGCACACAAGGGACAATTTACTCTTATACCAAGCCAATTAACCTACAAACCTGCACGTCTTTGGAGTGTGGGAGGAAACCGAAGATCTCGGAGAAAACCCACGCAGGTCACGGGGAGAACGTACAAACTCCGTACAGACGGCGCCCGTAGTCGGGATCGAAAACGGGTCTCTGGCGCTGTAAGCGCTGTAAGGCAGCAACTCTACCGCTGCGCCACCGTGCCGAATAACTTTTATTTTTTTCCTACTTCATACTTAAGCATTTTAAAAGTGCACAGGCAATACAATATTTATTGTTTAAATTATGCAGCATTGCATCAGTGGCTTCTGTGACTAATTTTAGATTCATTCCCAGACAAATCCTTCAAAAGAATTATCACCTCAATAAAACTCAATCACCACACAGCATTTTCTTACAATAACTCCTATTCAATAACCTGGATTTCTCCTCTCACTTCCCCACAATCTTTATGGAAAGGCATTTTTTATTCATCCTTGCTACAGGGACAGGATAATTTGTGTGTGCGTGTGTGTGTGTGTGTGTGTGTGTGTGTGTGTGTGTGCGTGCGTGCGTGCCTGTGTGTGTGTGTGCGTGCGTGTGTGTACAGATATCTGCATACATGCCTAGCTTTCAATGAGTCTTTATGTGTATATGTCTGTGTGTGTGTGTGTGTGAGGCATGTGTGTGCGCATGAGCATGCATATGTATGTGTGAGTGTACGTGTGTGTGTGTGTGTATATGCATGCCTGCCTACAGATATTTGCCTAGTTTTCTATGAGACTTTTTCTGTATATGTGTGTGTGCGTGCCGGCATGTGTGTTTGTATGTTCGCATGTGTGTGCGCACGTGTGTGCGCGCATGCTTGTGCGTGTGCATGCGTGTGCGTGCACATGTGAAGGTGTGTGAGTGTGCACTCACGTGCGTGTGTGCATGTGTGTGTGTGCATGTGTGAATGTTTGTGTGTGTGAGTGTGTGTTCACGTGCACGTGTGCGTACGCGCGTGTGCGTACGTGCCTGCGTCTAGTAAAACCTGATCTCAAATCATCCTCTACTCCCTTTACAATGGACGAAGACTTTTGTTCCGTGCACCAGCCAGTGTACAGTGGCCAGCCCACATTAAAACATTAAGGCATAGGCAATGCCAACCCTTCCAAATGAAATTCAGTGCTGGAATATCAGTGCCCAATGAACAGCTCCCAGGGGCAGGGCCATCTTTACAGCATTATGGGCCCCGGGCAAAGCAGTGTACTGGGGCCCCTACGACAACTACTCTCCCCCAGACCAATTGTTACTCTCCGCCACCCCCCTTTCCCCAGCAACCCCATTTCCCCCACTATCTCTTCCCCCCCACCACCAACCCCCACCCTTGCTGTCCCCCTCCCCAGTCCCACTCTGCCTCCTCCCACCCCCACTCTCTCCTCCTCCCACCCTCCCCGTCGCCCCCACCGTTACTCTCCCACAACCCCCTTTCCCTACCAGCCCCCCCCCCCTGTCGTGCCGGCGAAAAGCACTTACCGAAAAGCACTTAGCGATGGACTTAGGGTGCTACATTGTTGCGAAAAGCACTTACAGATCGCTGTGAGAAGCACTTAGGGATGGAAAATGTTGCGAAAAAAACCCTTACGGACTGAAAATGATGCGAAAAAAGCACTTATTGAACCTACATTTTTAAAGTAGTATTTATTTATTGCAAGTCACTTAACATACACAGATCAGCATGGGGCCCCTATGCTCGTGGGGCCCCGGGCAAGTGCCCATCAGGCCCATGCGTTAAGACGGCCCTGCCCAGGAGCAAAAGATCTAAATGTCCCTCTACCCTTACAACTTGGCAGGAATAAGAAGATAGACACAAAATGCTGGAGTAACTCAGCGGGACAGGCAGCATCTCTGGACAATAGACAATAGACAATAGATAATAGGTGCAGGAGGAGGCCATTCGGCCCTTCAAGCCAGCACCACCATTCGATGTGATCATGGCTGATCATTCTCAATCAGTACCCCGTTCATGCCTTCTCCCCGTACCCCCTGACTCCGCTATCCTTAAGAGCTCTATCCAGCTCTCTCTTGAATGCATTCAGAGAATTGGCCTCCACTTCCTTCTGAGGCAGAGAATTCCACAGATACACAACTCTCTGACTGAAAAAGTTTTTCCTCATCTCCGTTCTAAATGGCCTACCCCTTATTCGTAAACTGTGGCCCTTGGTTCTGGACTCCCCCAACATTGAGAACATGTTTCCTGCCTCTAACGTGTCCAACCCCTTAATAATCTTATACGTTTCGAGATGGAATGGGTGGCGTTTCGGGTCAAGATCCTTCTTCAGACTGATGTCAGGGGAGTGGGCGGTACAGAGATAAAGTGTAGTCAGAGACAGTAAGACTAGTGGGAGAACTGGGCAGGGGGACGGGATGGAGAGAGAGAGGGAAAGCAAGGGCTACTTGAAGTTAGAGAAGTCAATGTTCATACTGCTGGGGTGTAAGCCAGGAATAAGAAGTCCATTATAATAAGCGAGTTTGGTATCTCGACTGCACAAGCCCAGGTCATAGGTCACCTGTGCTAAACATTCTCGCTGGCTGAGCTGCCGTGTGTGTACAGACCTGCGTTTCATCCGTATTTTCCAGTTTTGTTTCTTCGAGGGAAGAAAATACGCATGGCTCTGCCCAGTAACAGATAAAAACAAGATAAATAACAAAGTCAATCATATGTTAATTCAAAGAGGTTCCTGTGAGCATGTCCATTACATACAAGTTACAAAGCAAAATAAAATCGTCACGATCTCGCTCACTCACCGAAGCAAAAAGCAATAAAACCAACTGAATCACCATAGTTTTGTCCAAATTAACCATGAATACACCCAGTTAATAGTTTTGAAAGCAGTATTTTCTTCCTTCAAAACTATTAACTGGGTGTATTCATGGTTAATTTGGACAAAACTACGATGATTTAGTTGGCTTTATTGCTTTGTGCTTCGGTGAGTGAGCGAGATCGTGACGATTTTCTTTTGCATTGTAACTTGTACCAGTATGTAATGGACATGCTCACAGGACCCTATTTGAATTAAGATATGATTGACTTTGTTATTTATCTTGTTTATATCTGTTGCTGGGCAGAGCCATGTGTATTTGTGTAACGTTGGGCTGTGGGAGTAGAACGTATCACCTGAATAATTGGATGCAGAGTGTGTGTGTGACAACCACGACTGTCAATTTGCAATGGGAACCTGTTTCTGCCCACCTCCCTTCAAACTCGAGGGAAAAAACTGCTGATGCTGGTTTAAATCGAAGGTAGACACAAAATGCTGGAGTAACTCAGCGGGTCAGGCAGCATCTCGGGAGAGAAGGAATGGCTGACGTTTCGGGTCGAGACCCTTCTTCAGACGTCTGGAGAATAAGCGAGTTTGGTATCTCGCTTCTTCAGTCTGAAGAAGGGTCTCGACCCGAAACATCACCCATTCCTTCTCTCCAGAAATGCCGCCGGTCCCACTGAGTTACTCCAGCATTTTGTATCTAACACTCAAGAAACACCACACCATCCTGGACAAAGTAGTCGGCTCAATTAGTAGTCCACTATACTGCCCTCAATATTCATTCTCTTCACTAACAGTGCATAGTGGCTGCAGTATTAACCATCTCTAAAATGTACCACAGCTCGTCACTACCAGGTAGCGCAGCGGTAGAGTTGCTGCTTTACAGCGAATGCAGCGCCGGAGACTCAGGTTCGATCCTGACTACGGGTGCTGCACTGTAAGGAGTTTGTACGTTCTCCCCGTGACCTGCGTGGGTTTTCTCCGAGATCTTCGGTTTCCTCCCACACTCCAAAGACGTACAGGTATGTAGGTTAATTGGCTGGGTAAATGTAAAAAAAAAAAAAATTGTCCCTAGTGGGTGTAGGATAGTGTTAATCTACGGGGATCGCTGGGCGGCACGGACTTGGAGGGCCGAAAAGGCCTGTTTCCGGCTGTATATATATGATATGATATGATATGATATGATACCAGACACAACAATCTCTTCTACCAAGAAGAACAAGAGTTGCTGGTGTCAGGAAAACTACCGCACACAGCTCCACCTTTAAGTCGCACGTCTTCCTGATTTGGACATATGTTGCTGGTCCTTCCCCATGGTAGGGTATAAATCATGGAACATCCTCACGACCAGAGTGGGTGGCAGAGTGGTACAGCGGGTAGACCTGCTGCCTCACAGGGTTCGATCCTGACCTCGGGTGCTGCGTCTGTGTGGAGTTTGCACGTTCTCCCTGGGACCACGTAGGCTTCCTCAGGGTGTCCAGGTTTTTTCTCCCAAATTGCCAAGACGTGGAGGTTTGGAGGTTAATTGCTCCTCTGTTAATTGCTCCAGTGTGTGTAGGGAGTGGATGTGGGACAACAGAGAACCAGCATGAATGTCTGATTGATGGTCAGTGTGGACCCGATGGGCCGAAGGGCCTGTTTCCATGCTGCATCCGTAAACCAAACCAAACCAGTAGAGTGGGATCACCTCTAGAGTGGGATCACCTCTACAAGAATAGACAATAGACAATAGGTGCAGGAGGAGGCCATTCGGCCCTTCGAGCCAGCACCGCCATTCAATGTGATCATGGCTGATCATTCTCAATCAGTACCCCGTTCCTGCCTTCTCCCCATACCCCCTGACTCCGCTATCTTTAAGTGCTCTATCCAGCTCTCTCTTGAATGCATTCAGAGAATTGGCCTCCACTGCCTTCTGAGGCAGAGAATTCCACAGATTCACAACTCTCTGACTGAAAAAGTTTTTCCTCATCTCCGTTCTAAATGGCCTACCCCTTATTCGTAAACTGTGGCCCCTGGTTCTGGACTCCCCCAACATTGAGAACATGTTTCCTGCCTCTAATGTATCCAACCCCTTAATAATCTTATACGTTTCGAGATGGAATGGGTGGCGTTTCGGGTCAAGACCCTTCTTCAGACTGATGTCAGGGGAGTGGGCGGTACAGAGATAACGTGTAGTCAGAGACAGTAAGACTAGTGGGAGAACTGGGAAGGTGGACGGGATGGAGAGAGAGAGGGAAAGCAAGGGCTACTTGAAGTTAGAGAAGTCAATGTTCATACTGCTGGGGTGTAAGCCAGGAATAAGAAGTCCATTATAATAAGCGAGTTTGGTATCTCGACTGCACAAGCCCAGGTCATAGGTCACCCACGCTAAACATTCTCGCTGGCTGAGCTGCCGTGTGTGTACAGACCTGCGTTTCATCCGTATTTTCCAGTTTTGTTTCTTCGAGGGAAGAAAATACGCATGGCTCTGCCCAGTAACAGCTAAAAACAAGATAAATAACAAAGTCAATCATATGTTAATTCAAAGAGGTTCCTGTGAGCATGTCCATTACATACAAGTTACAAAGCAAAAGAAAATCGTCACGATCTCGCTCACTCACCGAAGCACAAAGCAATAAAACCAACTGAATCACCATAGTTTTGTCCAAATTAACCATGAATACACCCAGTTAATAGTTTTGAAAGCAGTATTTTCTTCCTTCAAAACTATTAACTGGGTGTATTCATGGTTAATTTGGACAAAACTACGATGATTTAGTTGGCTTTATTGCTTTGTGCTTCGGTGAGTGAGCGAGATCGTGACGATTTTCTTTTGCATTGTAACTTGTACCGGTATGTAATGGACATGCTCACAGGACCCTATTTGAATTAAGATATGATTGACTTTGTTATTTATCTTGTTGATATCTGTTGCTGGGCAGAGCCATGTGTATTTGTGTAACGTTGGGCTGTGGGAGTAGAACGTATCACCTGAATAATTGGATGCAGAGTGTGTGTGTGACAACCACAACTGTCAATTTGCAATGGGAACCTGTTTCTGCCCACCTCCCTTCAAACTCGAGGGGAAAAAACTGCTGATGCTGGTTTAAATCGAAGGTAGACACAAAATGCTGGAGTAACTCAGCGGGTCAGGCAGCATCTCGGGAGAGAAGGAATGGCTGACGTTTCGGGTCGAGACCCTTCTTCAGACGTCTGGAGAATAAGCGAGTTTGGTATCTCGCTTCTTCAGTCTGAAGAAGGGTCTCGACCCGAAACATCACCCATTCCTTCTCTCCAGAAATGCCGCCGGTCCCACTGAGTTACTCCAGCATTTTGTATCTAACACTCAAGAAACACCACACCATCCTGGACAAAGTAGTCGGCTCAATTAGTAGTCCACTATACTGCCCTCAATATTCATTCTCTTCACTACCAGTGCATAGTGGCTGCAGTATTAACCATCTCTAAAATGTACTAAACTGTTGGCGGCGCTGCCATAGCAGCTGCGGCTTACCTGCGGTCCATTTGTCTTTTTGTTGTTTTTTTATCTTAATTGTAGTTGTGATGTGGTGTTTTTGTGTTTGTGTACTATGTGTGTATGTGGGGGGGGGAGGGGGGAACTGTAACATTGTAAATATGTGTCCCTTCCGAACGGAGACCCGACCTTTGTTTTCTGGGTGTTGTCTCCGTTCCTGCTGCGGCCTACCATCGGCCCAACTCCTGGAGCTGGCGGCCTACAGGGGGCTCTGGTTCGCTGAGCCCGCGGACCGGACTTACCATCAGCGGAGCCGGCTGTCCTCGGAGGCTGCGGGAGCGGCTGCGACTTGCCTTAGGCTCGGGCCGCGTGGATGCCGACATCGGGAGCTCCAGCAGCGGCAGCGTGTTCGCCCGCCCCGGATCGCGGGGCTTGGGTCGCGGACATTTCACCGTCTGGCGCGGCCTAAAATATGCCGTGGGATTTTTCTCTGCTGGGCGGGGGCTTCAATGTCGGGAGCCACGACCGCCCCGACGTGCAGCAACAGCGGCAGCGTGTTCGCCCGCCCCGGATCGGACTTATCATCGGCGGAGCCGGCCGTCTTCGGAGGCTGCGGGAGCGGCTGCGACTCGCCTTAGGCTCGGGCCGCTGCGGACCGTCCGGCACGGCCTCCAACCACAACAACCTGACTGCGGGAGAAGACGGCAGGAGAAGGGAAAGACATTGTGGCCTTCCATCACAGTGAGGAGAGGACTGGAGGAGACTCACTGTGATGGATGTTTCTTTGATGGATGTTTCTTTTTTTGTGTGTTTTTGGGGTTGTGTAATTTTAATGCCTATTTAATGCTTTTATTGTTGGACTGTGGGTGACTGAATTTCGTCCAATATTGGATGACAAATAAAGCTATCTTGTATCTTGTATCTTGTACTACAGCTCGTCACTACCAGACACAACAATCTCTTCTACCAAGAAGAACAAGAGTTGCTGGCGTCAGGAAAACTACCGCACGTCTTCCTGATTTGGACATATGTTGCTGGTCCTTCCCCATGGTAGGGTATAAATCATGGAACATCCTCACGACCAGAGTGGGCGGCAGAGTGGTACAGCGGGTAGACCTGCTGCCTCACAGGGTTCGATCCTGACCTCGGGTGCTGCATCTGTGTGGAGTTTGCTCGTTCTCCCTGGGACCACGTAGGCTTCCTCAGGGTGTCCAGGTTTTTTCTCCCAAATTGCCAAGACGTGGGGGTTTGCAGGTTAATTGCTCCTCTGTTAATTGCTCCAATGTGTGTAGGGAGTGGATGTGGGACAGCAGAGAACCAGTATGAATGTCTGATTGATGGTCAGTGTGGACCCGATGGGCCGAAGGGCCTGTTTCCATGCTGCATCCGTAAACCAAACCAAACCAGTAGAGTGGGATCACCTCTAGAGTGGGATCACCTCTACAAGAATAGACAATAGACAATAGGTGCAGGAGGAGGCCATTCGGCCCTTCGAGCCAGCACCGCCATTCAATGTGATCATGGCTGATCATTCTCAATCAGTACCCCGTTCCTGCCTTCTCCCCATACCCCCTGACTCCGCTATCCTTCAGAGCTCTATCCAGCTCTTTCTTGAATGCATTCAGAGAATTGTCCTCCACTGCCTTCTGAGGCAGAGAATTCCACAGATTCACAACTCTCTGACTGAAAAAGTTTTTCCTCATCTCCGTTCTAAATGGCCTACCCCTTATTCTTAAACTGTGGTCCCTTGTTCTGGACTCCCCCAACATTGGGAACATGTTTTCTGCCTCTAACGTGTCCAACCCCTTAATAATCTTGTACGTTTCGATAAGATTCCCTCTCATCCTTCTAAATACCAGTGTATACAAGCCTAGTCACTCCAGTCTTTCAACATATGACAGTCCCACCATTCCGGGAATTAACCTAGTAAACCTACGCTGCACGCCCTCAGTAGCAAGAATATACTTCCTCAAATTTGGAGACCAAAACTGCACACAGTACTCCAGGTGCGGTCTCACTAGGGCCCTGTACAACTGCAGAAGGACCTCTTTGCTCCTATACTCAACTCCTCTTGTTATGAAGGCCAACATTCCATTGGCTTTCTTCACTGCCTGCTGTACCTGCATGCTTCCTTTCAGTGACTGATGCACTAGGACAACCAGATCTCGTTGTACGTCCCCTTTTCCTAACTTGACACCATTCAGATAATAATCTGCCTTCCCATTCTTACCACCAAAGTGGATAACCTTGGTGGTAAGAAGGTTTAGAGAAGATGATTCACCACCTCCGCAAGGGCAGAAAATGTTGACTTTGCCACAAATGTTCTTTAAAAGAATAAAGAAAAAGATAGGCTTATCTATTTTTATAGAAGACAAGGCTCTGGTGAGTGTACACCGAAGCCAAACTAATGGACCCAAGAACCCATCGAGATTCCTTCGGGTCAGGCATTGATTATGAACCTTTGAGTTTGGGATGGGCTGGTCAGCGCAAAAATTTCTAAACAAGCTTAGTAATTTCAAGTATTTTCTCGGCTTCTCGATAAACTCCTCCCAAAATTGCTTCTGACTTTGTTAGAGTTTCCCCATATCTGTGATAGTATGTTTTATGTTTTTATAGTCAGGTTTAGTTTAGCTTAGTTTCGAAATGCAGCTGGGAAACAGGCCCTTCGTCCCACCGAGTCCACGACGACCAGTGACCTCTGTACACGAGCACTGTCCCACACTACACCAGCGACAATCTACAATTTTACCAACAAACCTGCACGTCTTTGGAGTGTGCGATGAAACTGGAGCACCCGGAGAAAATCCATGCGGTCACGGGGAGAACTTGCAAACTCCGCACAGACACCCCCGGTAGTCGGGATCGAACCCGGGTCCCTGGCACTGTGTGGCAGCAACTCTACCGCAGCTCCACTGTGCTGCCCTTAGGCAGAAAACATAGGGACCAGGTTGGAATATGGGTTGACCATGGTTGGTAAGTGGTTTTAATTTTATATTCAGGCAGTTCATCATACCGAACACCTTTCTTGAAAAGCAGATACAAAAGTGACCTGACTTATGGATTTTATGCAAAATCACCCAAACAATTTAAAATCATTTTTGAAGATAGAAATAATAAGTTCAATAGGTTCAAGTTGAGTTTATTGTAGTGTGCATGAGCACGGTGAATGAACAATATTGTTTGCAGCAACAATAGACAATAGACAATAGACAATAGGTGCAGGAGTAGGCCATTCGGCCCTTCGAGCCAGCACCGCCATTCAATGTGATCATGGCTGATCATTCTCAATCAGTACCCCGTTCCTGCCTTCTCCCCATACCCCCTGACTCCGCTATCCTTAATAGCTCTATCTAGCTCTCTCTTGAATGCATTCAGAGAATTGCCCTCCACTGCCTTCTGAGGCAGAGAATTCCACAGATTCACAACTCTCTGACTGAAAAAGTTTTTCCTCATCTCAGTTCGAAATGGCCTACCCCTTATTCTTAAACTTTGGCCCCTGGTTCTGGACTCCCCCAACATTGGGAACATGTTTCCTGCCTCTAACGTGTCCAACCCCTTAATAATCTTATACGTTTCGATAAGATCCCCTCTCATCCTTCTAAATTCCAGTGTATACAAGCCTAGTCGCTCCAGTCTTTCAACATATGACAGTCCCGCCATTCCGGGAATTAACCTAGTAAACCTACGCTGCACGCCCTCAATAGCAACAACATGGAAACGTGAACTCTGACAACGCACAAAATCTAATTAGACATAAATTGCAAATAAAATTTGAGAAGGTGGAAGACTGTGCAAAAAGCTAGACATTGGTGCAAAAACATAATGAGAAAATGAACCAAGAAACGAAAGCAGTGCAAGAAACCGGCCACTGTGTTCCATAGTCGTGAGAGGATTAAGATTGTGGAGGATAATTTAAGAATTTGGGTGCAGGGAATTGTTGATCTCCCTGTGGTAAGGGTGGAATTGTTAGGAACAATCTTCCTTGTTAGTGCTTGAAAATTGACACGGGGGTTTTAATTTAAGGCACTGATATTGTCAAGCAATGGTGGCGCAGCGGTAGAGTTGCTGCCTTACATTGAATGCAGCGCCGGAGACTCAGGTTCGATCCTGACTACGGGCGCCGTCTGTACGGAGTTTGTACGTTCTCCCCGTGACCTGCGTGGGTTTTCTCCGAGATCTTCCATTTCCTCCCACACTCTAAAGACGTACAGGTATGTAGGTTAATTGGCTGGGCAAATGTAGTGGGTGTAGGATAGTGTTAGTGTGCGGGGATCGCTGGGCGGCGCGGACCCAGTGGGCCGAAGGGCCTGTTTCTGTGCTGTATCACTAAATCTAAAAATCTAAAATCTAAAAAAAGCTTGAAAGGGTGCAGAGAAGATTCACCAGGATGTTGCCAGGACCAGAGGGTCTGAGCTATAGGGAGAGGTTGAGCAGGCTGGGTCTCTATTCCTTGGAGCGCAGGAGGATGAGGGGTGATCTTATAGAGGTGTATAAAATCATGAGAGGAATAGATCGGGTAGATGCAGAGTCTCTTGCCCAGAGTAGGGGAATTGAGGACTAGAGGACATAGGTTCAAGATGAAGGGGAAAAGATTTGATAGGAATAGACAATAGACAATAGACAATAGGTGCAAGAGGAGGCCATTTGGCCCTTCGGCCCTTCGAGCCAGCACCGCCATTCAATGTGATCATGGCTGATCATTCTCAATCAGTACCCCGTTCTTGCCTTCTCCCCATACCCCCTGACTCCGCTATCCTTAAGAGCTCTATCTAGCTCTCTCTTGAATGCATTCAGAGAATTGGCCTCCACTGCCTTCTGAGGCAGAGAATTCCACAGATTCACAACTCTCTGACTGAAAAAGTTTTTCCTCATCTCAGTTCTAAATGGCCTACCCCTTATTCTTAAACTGTGGCCCCTTGTTCTGGACTCCCCCAACATTGGGAACATGTTTCCTGCCTCTAACGTGTCCAACCCCTTAATAATCTTATAAGATCTCCTCTCATCCTTCTAAATTCCAGTGTATACAAGCCTAGTCGTTCCAGTCTTTCAACATATGACAGTCCCGCCATTCCGGGAATTAACCTAGTAAACCTACGCGGCACACCCTCAATAGCAAGAATATCCTTCCTCAAATTTGGAGACCAAAACTGCACACAGTACTCCAGGTGCGGTCTCACTAGGGCCCTGTACAACTGCAGAAGTTGTAGAATCTGAGGGGTAACCTTTTCACGCAAAGGGTGGTGGGTGTATGGAACAAGCTGCCAGATGAGGTAGTTGAGGCTAGGACTCTCCCAACGTTTAAGAAACAGTTAGACAGGTACATGGACAGGACAGGTTTGGAGGGATATGGACCAAGCGCAGGCAGGTGGAACTAATGTTGCTGGGACATGTTGGCCGGTGTGGGCAAGTTGGGCTGAAGGGCCTGTTTCCACACTGTATCACTCTTTGACTCTATGTTTAATTATTTGAGGAATTCAGCGGGTCAGGTAGCGTTTGCTGAAGGGCAGCATAGCAGAGCAAAAGGGTCTCGAAACGTCACCTTTTCCTTTTCACCAGAGTTGCTGCCTGACCCACTGAGTTACTCCAGCTGTTTGTGTCTTGCTGGTACAGCTGCTGCTGCCTCGCAGCGCCAGAGACCAGGGTTCCATTCTGGCCTTGGGTGCTCTCTGTGTGGAGTTTGCATGTTCTCGCTGTGACCATCTGGGCTTCTTCCCGATGCTCCAGTTTCCAACCACATCCCAAAGACGTGCGGGTTTGTAGGTTAATTGTCCTCTGCAAAATTCTCCCCTGTGTTTACATAGAACATAGAACAGTACAGCACAGGAACAGGCCCTTCAGCCCACAATGTCCATGCTGAACATGATGCCAATTTAAACTAATCTCCTCTGCCTGCACATGATTCATAACCTCCTTTCTCTGTATATCTGTGAGCCTATCTACAAGTTTCTAAAATGCCACTGCCCAATCTGCCTTCACCACCGCCCCTGGCAGCATGTTGCAGGCATCTACAACTCTCGAGAACATAGAACAGGAATGGATGAGAAAGTGGGATAACATAGAACTATTCTGAACAGGTGATCGATGGCCAGCAAGGATCTGTTGGGCTGAAGGGCTGATGTCCATGCTATATCTATATACTAAAACTCTCGTTTGTTATCTTGTATGTGACTGAACTTCAGCCAAAACGGTGCACAATAGCGTGACAATTTTAGCCCCACCTTACTCACCATCGTCACTTTAGTGATAATGCCAGTTGTTTTATTCAAATCGGTGTTATATTTTTAGTTATTCACATTTTAAAGTTTAAAAGGAGGGGAGGGGGGGGGAGGGAGGGAGGAGGGAGGGAGGGGGGAGTGGGGGAGAAGGGAGAGGGGAGGGGGGGTTGAGGAGAGAGGGGAGGGGGGGATAATAATAATAATAATAATAATGCATTACATTTATATAGCGCTTTTCAAACACTCAAAGACGCTTCACAGGGATTTCTAGAACATAGAGAAGTGAATAAATAGATAAATAAGTAAACGAACAGAGAAAGGAGACAGAAGGTGAGGTGACCTTCAGTGGTTGAAGGCAGTACTGAACAGGTGAGACTTCAGTGATGTTTTGAATGTGGTGAGTGAGGAGGAGTAGTGAGTTCCATAGGGTGGGAGCAGCGATGGAGAAAGCCCTGTCCCCCCAGGATCTGAGTTTGGTCCGGATGTGGGGGGATAGGAGATTGGCAGCAGCAGAGCGGAGGGTGCAGGTGGGAGTGTGCCTGTGGAGGAGGTCAGTCAGGTAGGATGGGGCCAGGTTATGGAGGGCTTTGTAGGTCATGAGGAGGATTTTGTATTGGATTCTCTGGGGGATGGGGAGCCAGTGGAGTTTGTAAAGGACGGGGGTGATATGGTCACGGATCGGGGAGTGGGTGAGTAGACGGGCAGCGGAGTTTTGAATGTATTGAAGTTTACTGATGATTTTTGAGGGTGCGCCATAGAGGAGGCTGTTGCAGTAGTCCAGACGGGAGGTGATGAAGGCGTGGATGAGGGTTTCTGCAGCTGTGAAGGAGAGGGATGACAGGGGAGGGGGGGAGGTGCACCAATGCAGGAGAGGTTTGGGTCCAACGGGTCCACTTGGTCTAGTTTCTAAATAAACATCACAGTCCAGCAGTGTTGATATGGGTTTCTCATTATCGTGTCATCATCCAACCACCAGGGGGAGCTGGCACCACTAGAATTACAACATCACTTAAAGAAAATCACCTCTCTCAACAATGATTACTCTCGTGTTTTGAGCAGTCGGCTTGTGTACAGTCCATAGCGTTGCCAACTTCCTCACTCCCAAATACGGGACATGGGATGATGTCACCGCCCTCCGCGCCCCACGTGACCTCACCCAGCCAGCGGCCACGTGCTCCCACTCCACCAATGGCGGCCGCCATTGGTGGAGCGGGAGCACGTGGTCGCTGGCTGGGAGAGGTCATGTGGGGGGCGGTGACGTCACCCTTTGTCCCTTATTTGGGAACGAGGAAGTTGGCAACCCTACTAATACGGGACAAGGGCAGTCCCGTACGGGACGGACCAATTTAGCCCAATATACTGGATGTCCCGGCTAATACGGGACAGTTGGCAACCCTAACAGTCCATGAACACGGGCAAGGATTTGGGCCACCTGTGGGATGGATTTTCCGGTTGCTGCTGGGCTGCAGACATCTTCTGCCGTGTGGGAACCCACTTCGTGTCAAATATCTAGAAACAAGAGACTGCAAATGCTGGTTTACAAAGACAGACACAAAGCGCTGGAGTAACTCAGGCAGCATCTCTAGAGAGCATGGATAGTGAATTTTCAGGTCAGGATACCTCTTAGGCTCCCTACCCAAATCGTCACCTATCCATGTTCTCCAGGGATGCTGCCTGACCTGCTGAGTTTTACTCCAGCATTTTGTGTCGATCTTCACACCCAACCAAACCTGGGCAGCGGTAGAGTTGCTGCCTTACAGCGCGTGCAGCGCCGGAGACCCGGGTTCGATCCCGACTACGGGTGCTGTTTGTATGGAGTTTTGTACGTTCTCCCCCGTGACCTGCGTGGGTTTTCTCCGAGATCTTTGGTTTCCTCACACACTCCAATTTTGCAGGTGAAATGATTTGGTATTAGTGTAAATTGTCCCCAGTGTGTGTAAGATAATGTTAATGTGCGGGGATCGCTGGTGGGTGCGGACTCGGTGGGCCGAAGGGCCTGTTTCCACGCTGTATCTCTAAACTAAACTAAACTAAACTGTACAGTACTAAAGTACTAAGCAGCCAGTACTAAAGTACTAAGCAGTACTAAATTGTACAGTACTAACTGTACTAAGCAGCCTTTCAAGCCTGTGCCAACCGTGATGCCAATCCAAATCTAATCCCATCTTTAGTCAGAGGGTGGTGAATCTGTGAGATTCATTGCCACAGACGGCTGTGGAGACCAAGTAATTGTGTGTGTTTTAAAGCGGAGATTGCTAGGTTCTTGATTCGCATGGCTGTCAAAGGTTATGGGGAGAAGGCAGGAGAATGGGGTTGAGAGGGAAAAATAGATCAGCCATGACCAAAATGGTGGAGCGGACACGATGGGCAGAATGGCCAATTTTGCCCCTCTGTCTTATGATCTATTGACCTCTCTCTTAAACAATCCATATTTTCCCCCTACATCATTAATCTTTCTGGAGGAGGCTGTGCCACACTTAAATGGGAACCTGAGGGGCAACTTATTCATGCAGAGGGTTTAGTTTAGAGATACAGCGCGGGAACAGGCCCTTCGGCCCACTGGGTCCGCGCCGACCTGCAATCCCCGCACATTAACACTATCCTACACCCACTAGGGACAATTTTTACATTTACCAAGCCAATTAACCTACAAACCTGTACATCTTTGGAGTGTGGGAGGAAAACCGAAGATCTCGGAGAAAACCCACACAGATCACAGGGAAATCGTACAAACTCCGTATAGACAGCACCCATAGTCAGGATCGAACCCGGGTCTCTGGCACTGCATTCGCTGTAAGGCAGCAACTCTACCGCTGCGCCACCATGACGGTTAGGTGTATGGAACAGGCTGCCAGAGGAGGTAGTTGGGGCAAGTGCAATAACAACATTTTAAAAGACATTTGGACACGTACATGGATAGAAATGATTTGGATGGGTATGGACCAAACACAGGTAAATGGGACGAGCTTAGATGGGACAAAGTTTAACAATAAGGTGCAGGATATATGAAATGAGCTGCTGGAGGAGGTAGTTGAAGCAGGTACAGTAACGCCATCTAAAAGACATTCGGACAGGTACATGGACAGGAAAGGTTTAGAGGGATGCGGGCCAAATGTGGGCAAGTGAAACAATCTCAGATGGGGCATCTTGGTCGGAATGGACGAGTTGGGATGAAGGGCCTCTTTCCTTGATATACGAGTCCATGACTCTAAAGGTAGACACAAAATGCTGGAGTAACTCAGCGGGTCAGGCTGCATCTCTGGAGAGAAGGAATGGGTGACGTTTCAGGTCGAGACCCTTCTCCATGACTCTAAACCTGACCTTACAACTAACCTTGCTCTAATTTTAAGATGATATCCCACTGTTCTTTGATTTCTCCATTCAAGGAAATAGTTTCTCCATTAGATTCAGACCAGCCATGCCCAACATTCTTCCAACTTCAAGTAACCCCTACATTCCCTCTCTCTCCATCCCTCCCCCCCCCAAGTCGCACCAGCTTCTCGTTCTCACCTAGCAAACAGCTAACAATGGCCTGTTTCCCTTATCATAGAAACATAGAAACATAGAAAATAGGTGCAGGAGTAGGCCATTCGGCCCTTCGAGCCTGCACCGCCATTCAATATGATCATGGCTGATCATTCAGCTCAGTATCCCGTACCTGCCTTCTCTCCATACCCCCTGATCCCTTTAGCAAAAAGGTCCACATCTAACTCCCTCTTAAATATAGCCAATGAACTGGCCTCAACTACCTTCTGTGGCAGAGAATTCCACAGACTCACCACTCTCTGTGTGAAGAAATGTTTTCTTATCTCGGTCCTAAAAGACTTCCCCCTTATCCTTAAGCTGTGACCCCTGGTTCTGGACTCCCCCAACATCGGGAACAATCTTCCCGCATCTAGCCTCTCCAACCCCTTAAGAATTTTATATGTTTCTATAAGATCCCCCCTCAGTCTTCTAAATTCCAGCGAGTACAAGCCCAGTCTATCTAGTCTTTCCTCATATGTAAGTCCCACCATCCCAGGGATCAATCTGGTGAACCTTCTCTGTACTCTGTACTCCCTCTAAGGCAAAAAGGTATCATCGTTACCTTTTTGCATATATTTCATTCATTTGTTCTAAGGTATCACAAAAGGCTGGCGTAACTCAGCGGGTCAGGCAGCATCTCAGGAGAGAAGGAATGAGATGCTGCCTGACCCGCTGAGTTACTCCAGCATTTTGTGATACCTTCGATTTGTACCAGCCTTCTCTCCTGAGATGCTGCCTGACCTGCTGAGTTACTCCAGCATTTTCTGATACCTTCGATTTGTACCAACATCTGCAGTTATTTTCCTATTCATTTGTTCTATATCTCTCTACCTCACCGTCCATATCTCTCCTTTCCCCCTCCCCTGACCCATCGGTCTGAAGAAGGGTCTCGACCAGAAGCGTCACCCGTTCCTTCTCTCCGGAGATGCTTGCCTGAGTTACTCCGGCATTTTGTGTCCGTTCCTCGCATGCTTTTGAACCATTCTGTAATCCTGAACTCCGTTTATCACAGCAAGAATCATTCTTGTTCCTTCTCGAAACGTTCTTGATCCATTCCTCTCCCACGAGTATTAATTAAGCACCAAGCTCCCTGCAAGACTTCCTGTCGGATTGTTCAACCTGTTTTCCACAACCTAGACTTTTCATCCACAATTCCCCACTGTAATTCTCCCTATGCAAATAAGTCCCTTAATTGAATAGACTATTTGCATAAATGGCTCATTTGCATACAAATGCGTTTGGTCAGGCTCTGACTTGGATTTCTTTGGCGTGACTTTTGTGCTCATCGGATGACAGATGACAACGCTGGGACAAGCAACGCTCTCTATTTTGGGCAGCCGCCTTCCATATTAAGCACTCCAAGGTCAGGAGGAACATTAACGTTGCCTCCACTCTCTCTCTCATCGCTTTGACCCAGCTCCATTAGAAGGGGTTTGATAGATATTTCTACAGGACCTGCAACGACCTCAAGACTTTCCAAAGAGCTTTACTGCCAAGGAAGTCTAGACACGGTTATATTGCCGGAAATGCAACAGCACGGACGTATAAGTAGCAATGAGACGATGACCAAATCGTCACTTACCTCCTGAGAAATGTTGGCCTGAACGCGAATGGGAGCTTCCCTGTTTTAGTTCAGGTAGGATCACGGGATCCGGAGAGGATGCTGGTTTAACAACTTCACAAGTTATAGGGAAGATAGGCAGAAAATGCTAGAGTAATGCAGCGGGTCAGGCAGCTTCTGCAGTCTGAACTAGTCTGAAGAAGGGTCTCGACCCGAAATGTCACCCATTCCTACTCTCCAGAGATGCTGCCTGTCCCGCTGAGTTACTCCAGCCTTTTCTGTCTACCTTCCGTTTAAACCAGCATCTGCAGTTCCGACCAACTCATAAGTGATAGGAGCAGAAGTAGGCCATTCGGCCCATCAAGTCTACTCCGCTATTCAATCATGGCTGATTTTTTTTTAGATTTTAGATTTAGATTTAGAGATACAGCTCAGAAACAGGCCCTTCGGCCCACCGGGTCCGCGCCGCCCAGCGATCCCCGCACACTAACACTATCCTACACCCACTAGGGACAATTTTTTACATTTGCCCAGCCAATTAACCTACATACCTGTAGGTCTTTGGAGTGTGGGAGGAAACCGAAGATCTCGGAGAAAACCCACGCAGGTCACGGGGAGAACGTACAAACTCCGTACAGACGGCTCCCGTAGTCGGGATCGAACCTGAGTCTCCGGCGCTGCATTCGCTGTAAGGCAGCAACTCTACCGCTGCGCCACCGTGATCTATCTTTCCCTCTTAACCCCATTCTCCTGCCTTCTCCCCTTAACCCCTGACACCCGTACTAATCAAGAATCTATCTTTCTCTGCCTAGGTTTAGCATGCCAAGTCTCGTGAGGGAACAAAAAAAATGACAAAATGATATATTGGAACTAAAGCATTCATTGCTTTAGAACTTTGTTCCTGTTATATTCTTCAGGAATAGCCACTTAGGTAAGTGATGAAGAGTGCTGATGGCAGAGATGATCAATAAACCAGATAAAGCACCGATCCGTACAGAGCAGAAGGCGTCCACTTGCTGTCCAGTGGGTGGTGAGTCAGCATTAGAATTAGCATCAGCACCTCGTGGCCAGAAGCTGAACAGCCAGTGCTCCAAAGGAGGCCACTAGACACAAGAACCTCTCGTCTCACCACTGAACGCAAAGCGCTGGAGTAGCTCAGCGGGTCAGGCAGCATCTCTGGAGAACATGGATAGGTGACAATAGACAATAGGTGCAGGAGGAGGCCATTCGGCCCTTCGAGCCAGCACCGCCATTCAATGTGATCATGGCTGATCATTCTCAATCAGTACCCCGTTCCTGCTTTCTCCCCATACCCCCTGACTCCGCTATCCTTAAGAGCTCTCTCTTGAATGCATTCAGAGAATTGGCCTCCACTGCCTTCTTAGGCAGAGAATTCCACAGATTCACAACTCTCTGACTGAAAAAGTTTTTCCTCACCTCCGTTCTAAATGGCCTACCCCTTATTCTTAAACTGTGGTCCCTGATTCTGGACTCCCCCAAAATTGGGAACATGTTTCCTGCCTCTAACGTGTCCAACTCCTTAATAATCTTATACGTTTCGATAAGATCCCCTCTCATCCTTCTAAATTCCAGTGTATACAAGCCTAGCCGCTCCAGTCTTTCAACATATGACAGTTCCGCCATTCTGGGAATTAACCTAGTAAACCTACGCTGCACGCCCTCAATAGCAAGAATATCCTTCCTCAAATTTGACGTTTCAGGTCGGGACCCTTCTTCAGACTTCTTCGTGAGTTTGAGATTCGGGTCGGGATCTCTCTTTAGAGGGGGGGGGGGGGGGAGGTGGTGGGAGAAAGTTAAAAGAGATGAGGGGCTTAGATTTTTACCTCTGGAATGCCAGAGGTTGCGGGGAGACTTGATGGAAGTATATCTGCAGCCCAAGGCAGATGGGCAGGCCATGTTGTCAGAATGCCCGAGAGTCGTCTGCCAAAACAGCTTCTGTATGGAGGACTGTGTCAGGGCAAACGCTCAGTAGGAGGACAGAAGAAACGGTTTAAGGACTGCCTCAAAGTGTCCCTCAAAGACTTGGACATCAACCTCAGCACTTGGGAGTCTCTTGCTCTGGACCGTCCAACCTGGCGTAGCAAGCTCACCACAGGAGCCCGTGCAGCAGAGAACAGACGCACTGCAGAGGCCCAGAGGAAACGCAAGGCCCGGGCTACCTCCACTTCCACTGCAGCGCCCATCCACTTGTGTCCTACGTGTGGGCGTGCCTTCCGGGCCCGGATTGGCCTCACCAGTCACTTCCGGACCCACAGTCACCAATCCTCCGACTGAAAGTGAAGTCATTGGTCATCTTCCAACCCGAAGGACCAACAACAACATATCTGCAGCACAGTGGTGCAGTCGAGTTTCCGACTTACAGCTCCAGAGACCTAGGTTTGATCCCGACTATGGGTGCACTCAGGGACTACAAGCGCTGTCTGTATGAAGTTTGTACATTCGCACTGTGACCGCGTGGGCTTTCTCCGGGTGCTCCGGTTTCCTCCCACGTTCCAAAGAGGTGCATGTTTGTAGGTTAATTGGCTTCTGTAGGTTGTCCCGAGTTGTGTAGCATCGAACGGGTAATCGCATGTCGGCACAGACTCAAAGGGCAGAATGGCCTGTTTCTCTATCCAAACCAAACTGCATGAAATTAGACAATAGACAATAGGTGCAGGAGGAGGCCATTCGGCCCTTCGAGCCAGCACCGCCATTCAATGCGATCATGGCTGATCATTCTCAATCAGTACCCCGTTCCTGCCTTCTCCTCATACCCCCTGACTCCGCTATCCTTCAGAGCTCTATCTAGCTCTCTCTTGAATGCATTCAGAGAATTGGCCTCCACTGACTTCTGAGGCGGAGAATTCCACAGATTCACAACTCTCTGACTGAAAAAGTTTTTCCTCATCTCAGTTCTAAATGGCCTACCCCTTATTGGTAAACTGTGGCCCCATGTTCTGGACTCCCCCAACATTGGGAACATGTTTCCTGCCTCTAACGTGTCCGACCCCTTAATAATCTTATACGTTTCGATAAGATCTCCTCTCATCACATTAAACATGATCTTCCCATGCAACACCTCAGGAGCGAAGGAGTGGGTGACGTTTCGAGCCGAGACCCTTCTTCAGATGAAGAAGGGGTCTCGACTCAAAATATGCTGGTAGTCCCGCTGAGTTACTCCAGCATTTTGTGTCTATCTTCGGTGTAAACCAGCATCTGCAGTTAGATTTTTAGATTTAGAGACACAGCGCAGAAACAGGCCCTTCGGCCCACCGGGTCCGTGCCGCCCAGCGATCCCCGCACACTAACACCATCCTACACCCACTAGGGACAATTTTTACATTTGCCCAGCCAATTAACCTACATACCTGCACGTCTTTGGAGTGTGGGAGGAAACCGGAGAAAACCCACGCAGGTCACGGGGAGAACGTACAAACTCCGTACAGACGGCGCCCGTAGTCAGGGTCGAACCTGAGTCTCCGGCGCTGCATTCGCTGTAAGGCAGCAACTCTACCGCTGCACCACCGTGCCGCCCGTTCCTTCCTACACACCTCAGGAATGGTTGTCAGATGGGCACTGCATTACTGCTTTTGAAGCCAGGCCTTAACAGTCAACAGAATTTTAAAAGCCACCCCAAATCCAACTCAATCAGGGTTAATTTGAACGTGACCCAAGCTGAATATTATCAAACCCCCCACATTGTAGAGGGATAGCATTCCTCTGAAACCATCGTGTTATAAAGAGCGTGACAAATATTGAGCAGTGTAGGAAAATAACTGCAGATGCTGGTACAAATCGAAGGTATTTATTTCACAAAATGCTGGAGTAACTCAGCAGGTCAGGCAGCATCCCAGGAGAGACGGAATGGGTGATGTTTCGGGTCGAGACCCTTCTTCAGACTGAAGAAGGGTCTCGACCCAAAACGTCACCCATTCCTTCTCTCCCGAGATGTTGCCTGACCTGCTGAGTTACTCCAGCATTTAGTGAAATAAATACCTTGGAGATTGGCGATATCGCAAGAGAAATATTGACATTTTTGCTTCCATGTTTGTAGTCTATCTCAATTTCCTTTTGTAAAACGGCCCAAGCTAGTCTTCTTTCTTTCGTATGTCAACTACAACAATCAAAAGTGGCAATTGGTGCTTCAGAGTATTGTAGTTGACGCTTTGCTGCACATTTTGCCAGTTCCGTAGAACTACCCAGGGTGGACGATGAGAATGTGAAGCAGCTCCCACCCCAGCCCAAGACAGTGAAGAGGGGCATCACTGACATCAAAACTGGGAAGTGTAGGAAAATAACTGCAGATGCTGGTTCAAATCGAAGATAGACACAAAATGCTGGAGTAACTCAGCGGGTCAGGCAGCATCTCAGGAGAGAAGGAATGTCTCGATCCGAAACGTCACCCATTCCTTCTCTCCTGAGATGCTGCCTGACCCGCTGAGTTACTCCAGCATTTTGTGCCAAAGCTGAGAAGGATTCATTATCAGTCTGAAGAAGGGTCTCGGCCCGAAACGTCACCCATTCCTTCTCTCCTGAGATGCTGCCTGACCCGCTGAGTTACTCCAGCATTGTGTGTCAAATATTGACATTTGTTGCTTCCGCATTTTGGGGTTATTTTTTTTTCCCTCAGAAAAATTCTTTCAGACTGAACTTTGACTCCCTATTCTTAGATTTTTTTGGCCCTGATTTGTGAATGCTGTAAGGACAGATTTATGTTCCCCAAATTGCCCCTATGCAGGGGACACACTGTACAGACACTGTTCCCACACCCAACGCGACCAGACTAACCTCTGAACATCACATCATAGAAAACGTACGACAAAGAAGGATGGGATTTGGCCCATAATGTGGCTGCTGGCTATAATTCAGTGACTGAGCCTTATCTCACCATCCAGTAGTCCATGGCCTTACAGATCGTGGATCATTATGAAAGTGTGCACAAGAATATTTTAAATATGGTGATTTAATCTCTCTCTCCCTCTCTCCCTCTCTCCCCCTCCCCCCCTCCCCCTCTCCGTCTCTCTCTCCCCCTCCCTCTCTCCCCCTCCCTCTCTCCCCCTCCCTCTCTCCCCTCCCTCTCTCCCCCTCCCTCTCTCCCCCTCCCTCTCCCCCTCCCCCTCTCCCCCTCCCTCTCCCCTCTCCGTCTCTCCCCCTCCCTCTCTCTCCCCCCTCTCCCTCCCTCCTTCCCTCCCTCCTTCCCTCCCTCTATCTCCCTCTCCCTCTCTCTCCCTCTCCCTCTCCCTCTCTCTCCCTCCCCCCCTATTTTTAATATTCGGAAAAGTCAGAGTCCAGAGGATGCAGCTTTAAGGTGAGAGAGACAACATTTAAAGGAGACACAAGGAATTGCAGATGCTGTTTACAAAAAAAGACACAAAGTGCTGAGGTAACTCGGACCATAAGTCATAGGAGCAGAATTATGCTCTTTAGCCCAATGAGTCCACTCCGCCATTCAATCATGACTGATCTATCTTTCCCTCTCAACCCCATTCTCCTGCCTTCTCCCCGTAACCTTTGACACCCTTACTGATCAAGAACCTATCAACCTCTGCCTTAAAAATATCCATTGGCTTGGCCTCCACAGCCGTTTGTGGCAATGAATTCCTCAGGTTCACCATCCTCTGGCTAAAGAAATTCCTCCTCATCTCTGGGTTAGGCAGCATGTCTGGAGAACATGGACAGGTGATGTTTTGGGTCGGGACCTACCACCAATCAAAGTTCTGGCCTATAGAGTTACTCCAGCACTTTATGTTTTTTCAAAGTTTAAAGGAGATGTGTGGGCAAGGTTCTTTACACAGAGGGTATTATAAGAAGATAACTGCAGATGCCGGTACAATCGAAGGTATTTATTCACAAAATGCTGGAGTAACTCAGCAGGTCAGGCAGCATCTCAGGAGAGAAGGAATGGGTGACGTTTCGGGTCGATATCCTTCAGACTGAGAGTCAGGGGGCGGGACAAAGGAAAGATATAGGTGGAGACAGGAAGATAGAGGGGGATCTGGGAAGGGGGAGGAGAAGAGAGGGACAGAGGAACTATTTAAAGTTGGAGAAGTCGATGTTCATACCACTGGGCTGCAAGCTGCCCAGGCGAAATATGAGTTGCTGTTCCTCCAATTTCCGGTGGGCTTCACTATGGCACTGGAGGAGGCCCATGACAGAAAGGTCGGACTGGGAATGGGAGGGGGAGTTGAAGTGCTCGGCCACCGGGAGATCAGTTTGGTCAATGCGGACCGAGCGCAGGTGTTGAGCGAAGCGATCGCCGAGCCTGCGCTTGGTTTCGCCGATGTAAATAAGTTGACATCTAGAGCAGCGGATGCAATAGATGAGGTTGGAGGAGGTGCAGGTGAACCTCTGTCTCACCTGGAAAGACTGTTTGGGTCCTTGGATGGAGTTGAGGGGGGAGGGAAAGGGACAGGTGTTGCATCTCGTGCGGTTGCAGGGGAAAGTGCCCGGGGTTGGGGTGGTTTGGGTAGGAAGGGACGAGTGAACCAGGGAGTTACGGAGGGAACGGTCTCTGCGGAACGCAGAGAGGGGAGGGGATGGGAAGATATGGCCAGTGGTGGGGTCCCGTTGTAGGTGACGGAAATGTTGGCGGATGATTTGTTGGATCCGCTGGCTGGTGGGGGTGGAAGGTGAGAGAGAACGAGGGGGATTCTGTTACGAGTGGGGGAAGGGGGAGCAAGTGCGGAGCTGTGGGATGTAGAAGGGGTTGGGTGCCTGGAATGTGGTTGTAAGGGTGGTGGTGGGGGCAGATACAATAGTGGTGTTTAAGAGGCACATTGATGTCAGGGTATGGAGTGATATGGATCACTTGTAGGCAGATGAGATTGGTTTAACGGCATGGTATTTGGCATGGACATTGTGGGCTGAAGGGCCTGTTCCTGTGCTGTACTGTTCTTTCTGCCCTAGACTTTACTTTAGACTTAAGAGATACACCGTACGCGAACACTATCCTACACACTAGGGACAATAGACAATAGACAATAGGTGCAGGAGGAGGCCATTCGGCCCTTCGAGCCTGTACGCACCGCCATTCAATGTGATCATGGCTGATCATTCTCAATCAGTACCCCGTTCCTGCCTTCTCCCCATACCCCCTGACTCCTCTATCCTTAAGAGCTCTATCTAGCTCTCTCTTGAATGCATTCAGAGAATTGGCCTCCACTGCCTTCTGAGGCAGTGAATTCCACAGATTCACAACTCTCTGACTGAAAAAGTTTTTCCTCATCTCAGTTCTAAATGGCCTACCCCTTATTCTTAAACTGTGGCCCCTTGTTCTGGACTCCCCCAACATTGGGAACGTGTTTCCTGCCTCTAACGTGTCCAACCCCTTAATAATCTTATACGTTTCGATAAGATCTCCTCTCATCCTTCTAATTTCCAGTGTATACAAGCCTAGTCGCTCCAGTCTTTCAACATATGACAGTCCCGCCATTCCGGGAATTAACCTAGTAAACCTACACTGCACGCCCTCAATTTTACAACTTACCGAAGCCAATCAACCTGCACACCTGTATGTCTTTGGAGTGCGTGAGGATAGTGGAGCACCTGGAAAAAACCCAAGCGGTCACGGGGAGAGCGTACAAACTCCACACAGACAGCACCCGTGGTCAGGATCGAGCCCGGGTCTCTGATGCTGTCGGGCAGTAACTCTACCGCTGCGCCACCGTGCCGCCCTGTACGGCACTCGGTCAATGCAAGTTGTATTCAGTGCATGAGTTTCAATCGACACAGTATTCATTTTTGGACTTTCAGAGAGATTGTGGTATGTGCAGCATCTGGTGATTTCTTTTATAAGGTTGGGTTGCAACACCTCAGAAGCTGGGTGTGAAAGTGTTCAGCTACATGGAGCCATCTGCAGTGATAAGACTTCTGTGAACAGAAAGGTGGCTAATAGTAGTATTCACTGAAGACAGTAATTAATAGGTGTTTCGTAAAGTGGGGAAATGCAATGCTCTCAAAAACAGAGTCTTAACACATTGAGCAACCAGACGGCAGCTACTCAGATAGTGGGAACGTTTATAAGTTGCACCTCCTCCAACCCCATCTACTGTATCACATGCATCTGTGGAATCTGTGAGTCTGTGGAATTCTCTGCCACAGAAGGTAGTTGAGGCCAGTTCATTGGCTATATTTAAGAGGGAGTTAGATGTGGCCCTTGTGGCTAAATGGATCAGGGGGTATGGAGAGAAGGCAGGTACAGGTTACTGAGCTGGATGATCAGCCATGATCATATTGAATGGCGGTGCAGGCTCGAAGGGCCGAATGGCCTACTCCTGCACCTATTTTCTATGTTTCCTCCAACCTCATCTACTGGATCTCGTGCACCTCCTCCAACCTCATCTACTGTATCCGTTGTTCAAGATGCGGACCATCGGCGAGACCAAACGTAGACTAGGTGATCATCTCGCTGAACACCTTCGCTCAGTCTGCCTGGACCCACCTGATCTCCCAGTTGCTGGACACTTTAATTCCCATTCCCATTCCCACACTGACCTTTCTGTCCTAGGCCTCCTCCATTGTTAGAGCGCGGCTAAACGCAAATTGCAGGAACAGCATTTCGTATTTCTCTTACAGCCCAGTGGTATTATATATTGATTTCTCTAACTTCAATTAAGCCCTGCATTCCCTCTCTCCCCATCCCTCCCCCACCCAAGTCGCACCAGCTTCTCGTTCTCAGCTAACAATGGTCTGTTTCCTTTATCATCGTTACTCTTTTGACAATAGACAATAGGTGCAGTAGGAGGCCATTCGGCCCTTCGAGCCAGCACCGCCATTCAATGTGATCATGGCTGATCATTCTCAATCAGTACCCCGTTCCTGCCTTCTCCCCATACCCCCTGACTCCGCTATCCTTAAGAGCTCTATCCAGCTCTCTCTTGAATGCATTCAGAGAATTGGCCTCCACTGCCTTCTGAGGCAGAGAATTCCACAAATTCACAACTCTCTGACTGAAAAAGTTTTTCCTCATCTCAGTTCTATATGGCCGACCCCTTATTCTTAAACTGTGGCCCCTGGTTCTGGACTCCCCCAACATTGGGAACATGTTTCCTGCCTCTAACGTGTCCAACCCCTTAATAATCTTATACTTTTTTGCATTTTTGCATAATCTTTTGCATTTTTACTCTTTATTCCTTTGTTCTGTATCTCCCTACAGCACCATCTATATCTCTCGTTTCCTTTTCCCCACGACTCTCAGTCTGAAGAAGGGTCTCGACCCGAAAAACATCACCCATTCCTTCTCTCCAGAGATGCTGCCTGCCCTGCTGAGTTACTCCAGCATTTTGTGCCTGTCTTCACAATAGACTTCGGATCATGTATTGTGTGTAGAATTTCTAGGATGCAGCAAAGTATAACGACTACATGGAGAAGGTGGCAAAAAAAGCCTGGCTTTGAATTATTTTGCACTTGGAAATATAAGGGGTGACCAATTGAAAATGATGGATGGGGGAGATGCAGAGAAATTATTTTCTGTCACCGGGGAATTAAGGATAAGGGATGATCGTCTTAAAATCTGACAGAGCATAATAGGAAGGAAATCAAGAAGCATTTTTTTCAATTGAAAGGGAAAGGAAACCAAGCACACTGGCCCAGAAACCGTGGTTCCTGTATTTATTGAGATTGTTGGGACTGAGGTTGGCGTGATTTTTCGGTTGGGGAGTCAGGGAAAGGCCGGAAAATGGGTTTGAGCTGCTGATTTAAGAATCGGACTCAAGAGACTGAAAGCGTTCTCCTTGTCACGCTGAGCTAAGGGCCTGTCCAACTCAGGCGATTTTAAGGCGACTGCCGGAGACAAGGCTGTTGCCGACCATTTGCCGGGGTGTCAATAGACAATAGACAATAGACAATAGGTGCAGGAGTAGGCCATTCAGCCCTTCGAGCCAGCACCGCCATTCAATGCGATCATGGCTGATCACTATCAATCAGTACCCCGTTCCTGCCTTCTCCCCATACCCCCTCACTCCGCTATCCTTAAGAGCTCTATCCAGCTCTCTCTTGAAAGCATCCAACGAACTGGCCTCCACTGCCTTCTGAGGCAGAGAATTCCACACCTTCACCACCCTCTGACTGAAAAAGTTCTTCCTCATCTCCGTTCTAAATGGCCTACCCCTTATTCTCAAACTGTGGCCCCTTGTTCTGGACTCCCCCAACATTGGGAACATGTTATCTGCCTCTAATGTGTTCAATCCCCTAATTATCTTATACGTTTCTATAAGATCCCCCCTCATCCTTCTAAATTCCAGTGTATACAAGCCCAATCGCTCCAGCCTTTCAACATATGACAGTCCCGCCATTCCGGGAATTAATCTAGTGAACCTACGCTGCACGCCCTCCATCGCAAGAATATCCTTCCTCAAATTTGGAGACCAAAACTGCACACAGTACTCCAGGTGCGGTCTCACCAGGGCCCGGTACAACTGTAGAAGGACCTCTTTGCTCCTATACTCAACTCCTCTTGTTACGAAGGCCAACATTCCATTGGCTTTCTTCACTGCCTGCTGAACCTGCATGCTTCCTTTCATTGACTGATGCACTAGGACACCCAGATCTCGTTGAACGGGCATGATCTTGAGGAGTCTTCAATGAATCGTGGCGGATCTCGGCGTGTCACGGAAAAAATTTTCCAGGTAGAAATTTCTCGGCAACAGCTGGCTTGTCGCCAGGTATCGTAGCTTATTGCGGGCGCTGTCTGTCGCACGCTGTCCCCAGGTTTGCTAGGTTGTCGCAGATGCATTTAGAAGCACGTAATATTAAATTAAGAAAAGGCATTTGAAGATACCAGAAGATAGTTTTGTTTAACCAAATTATTTCCCGTCAGGACATTTGACAGGTAGATTGGAGTTTGACGGTCAGGTAAGCGTGGGAATTTCACGATGTTTGCGAAGACGGTGTAATCTCTTCGCCAGGTGCTAGTTTCACAAAAAAAGTGACTTGTATCGACCTGACTCGGCATTGTCGTGGTCATTGTTGTGGTCATTGTCGTAGGGTAAAAGTAAATTTCAGCGATCTGCTACGACTTTGGCAGTCGCCTTAAACATCGCGTAACTGGGACAGGCCCATTACTGAAGATAGACACAAAATGCTGGAGTAACTCAGCGGGACAGGCAGCATCTCTGGGTAGAAGGAATCGGTGACGTTTCGGGTCGAGACCCTCCTTCAGACTGAGAGTCAGGGGAAAGGGAGATACAGAGATAAGGAAGGGTAAGGTGTGAAAACGAAATATCAAAGGGGTGGGGGTCAAGGAAAACGTGGAATAGATCATCGTTAGCTAGGGGAAGGTGACAATGAAGCATACAGAGATAACATTTAATCAGGGGGCCAGTCAGACTCTCTGACTGCAGGGGTTTCCTTTGGGTGGTCTGTTTTTTTCCAGACATGTGGATAAGTAGGTAATTGATCACCATGTATGGACCCTCGTGTGCAGATGAGAGGTAGGTTATTTGGGGTGGGGGATTTGATGCCGAGCGGGACAAGAGAGCAAGTTTAAGTTTAGGTGTAAGGCCCCGCCTCAGGCATGGCTGACCATGGGTGATGCATCCTGGGTGTTGGCTGCTTGCTCCAAACCTCGGCTAGAGCAGTGTCAAGTTAGGAACGGGGGGGACGTACAACGAGATCTGGGTGTCCTAGTGCATCAGTCACTGAAAGGAAGCATGCAGGTACAGCAGGCAATGAAGAAAGCCAATGGAATGTTGGCCTTCATAACAAGAGGAGTTGAGTATAGGAGCAAACAGGTCCTTCTGCAGTTGTACAGGGCCTTAGTGAGACCGCACCTGGAGTACTGTGTGCAGTTTTGGTCTCCAAATTTGAGGAAGGATATTCTTGCTATTGAGGGCGTGCAGCATAAGTTTACTAGTTAATTCCCGGAATGGCGGGACTGTCATATGTTGAAAGACTGGAGCGACTAAGCTTGTATACACTTGAATTTAGAAGGTTGAGAGGAGAGCTTATCGAAACGTATAAGATTATTAAGGGGTTGGACACGTTAGAGGCAGGAAACATGTTCCCAATGTTGGGGGAGTCCAGAACAAGGGGCCACAATTTAAGAATAAGGGGTAGGCCATTTAGAACTGAGATGAGGAAAAACTTTTTCAGTCAGAGAGTTGTGAATCTGTGGAATTCTCTGCCTCAGAGGGCAGTGGAGGCCAATTCTCTGAATGCATTCAAGAGAGAGCTAGATAGAGCTCTTAAGGATAGCGGAGTCAGGGGGTATGGGGAGAAGGCAGGAACGGGGTACTGATTGAGAATGATCAGCCATGATCACATTGAATGGCAGTGCTGGCTCGAAGGGCTGAATGGCCTCCTCCTGCACTATTGTCTATTGATGTGTGGGTCAGATGCAAGCCTGGGCGATGTCGTATGAAGGACAGGCTGTTGCCCGTGCAGCACGTCCCCCCTCTCCACGTCGCTGATCGACCCAAAGGAACAGCAGGGCCATTACAGTTTGGCACCAGCGCCGTCGCAGGAGCTGCCAGAACCAGGTTGTGGACAACGACCAACTGCCTCAGGGACTCCGACTCCGGATTTTCTTGAGGTTTATTCCTGGAGCCTTTTCCATGACTGGATATGGCCACAAGGCAGTGGACAATAGACTATAGACAATAGGTGCAGGAGTAGGCCATTCGGCCCTTCGAGCCAGCACCGCCATTCAATGTGATCATGGCTGATCATTCTCAATCAGTACCCCGTTCCTGCCTTCTCCCCATACCCCCTGACTCCGCTATCCTTAAGAGCTCTATCTAGCTCGCTCTTGAATGCATTCAGAGAATTGGCCTCCACTGCCTTCTGAGGCAGAGAATTCCACAGATTCACAACTCTCTGACTGAAAAGGTTTTTCCTCTTCTCCGTTCAAAATGGCCTGCCACTTATTCTTAAACTGTGGCCCCTTGTTCTGGACTCCCCCAACATTGGGAACATGTTTCCTGCCTCTAATGTGTCCAACCCCTTAATAATCTTATACGTTTCGATAAGATCTCCTCTCATCCTTCTAAATTCCAGTGTACACAAGCCTAGTCGCTCCAGTCTTTCAACATACGACAGTCCCGCCAAGAGGTTTTAGATCAGAGTTTTCCCTCTCCTGGATGGACTGCCTTCCCAGGCTGACGAGCCTCATCTGCCGTGACTCGTGGGGGTGGGAGCGTCTATCTTCCCGTCTGTAGTACCCGCCCACTGCGGCCTTCATCCATCCGCCTTCCCAGCCGTTGTGACGCTCCACTAAAGTCAGCCATCGTCCTCCGCCTGTTCCACCGTTGAGGTCTTGGTTGGATCGCTCTTTGTCAGGGACCTCCCCCTTGACCTTACCGCCATGGGTGACCCTACCAGGAGCGCGGCTCCAGAAGGCATCGCTCTCAGGATCTCAGGACCACACGAGCTTCTCCACCGCGACAAGGTGGCAACCCACGGAGCTCGCTATGATCTTCGCAAAGCCACCCAGAATGCCCAGAGACAATACCGGGACTAACTTGAGACCCAGTATAATCGTTCGGACACCGGCAGAATGGGGCAAGAAAAATAGAAACAGAGAAAATAGGTGCAGGTGTACGCCATTCGGCCCTTCGAGCCAGCACCGCCATTCAATATGATCATGGCTGAACATCCAGAATCAGTACCTCATCTACCTCATTGGAGAACCATGGACTATGTTCATTTGGAGAATACTGGACTTCATCTTGGACTAAATGTTATTCCCTTTATCCTGCATCTGGACACTGTGGACGGCTCGATTGTAATAGACTCAAAATTGCTGGAGTAACATTGCGGGTCAGACAGCATCTCTGGAGGGAAGGAATGGGTGACGTTTTGGGTCGAGACCCTTCTTCAGACGATTGGACTCATGCATAGTCTATCTGCTGATTGGACAGCATGCAAAAATATATTTTTTCACTGTATCCCGGTTCATGTGACAATAAATGAAACTAAAGTAAACTTGATGGAAACAAAATAGGCTTAGTGTAGGTGTGCCTAATGGGTGGCATGGGTTTTTAGATTTAGAACTTAGAATTTAGAAGGATGAGAGGGGATCTTATCGAAACGTATAAGATTATTAAGGGGTTGGACACGTTAGAGGCAGGAAACATGTTCCCAATGTTGGGGGAGTCCAGAACCAGGGGCCACTGTTTAAGAATAAGGGGTAGGCCATTTAGAACGGAGATGAGGAAAAACCTTTTCAGTCAGAGAGTTGTAAATCTGTGGAATTCACTGCCTCAGAAGGCATTGGAGGCCAAGTCTCTGAATGCATTCAAGAGAGAGCTAGATAGAGCTCTTAAGGATAGCGGAGTCAGGGGGGTATGGGGAGAAGGCAGGAACGGGGTACTGATTGAGAATGATCAGCCATGATCACATTGAATGGCGGTAATGGATCGAAGGGCCGAATGGCATACTCCTGCACCTATTGTCTATTGTCTATTTGTTGTAGATTCAGCATGGAAACAGGCCCTTTGGCCCACTGAGCCCATGGCGATCATCGATCACCTGTACGTTAGTTCTAAGTTATCCCACTTTCTCATCCACTCCCTGCGCACTAGGGGGCAATTTACAGAGTCCAATTAACCTACAAACCCACACGTCTTTGGGATGTGGGAGGAAACCGAAGCACCCGGAGGAAACCCACGCGGTCACGGGGAGAAGGTGCAGACTCCACATAGACAGCACTCGAGGACAGGATCAGACTTGGGTCTCTGTCAGCTGTGCTGCTGTGCTGCCCATGGGCCATTGAGCCTGTTGGCGTGCTGTGCAACTCTCTGGTTCCATGAGGTAGGGGGATATGGAGATGGCTGACTCGAACACAATGGGCCGAATGGTTTTGTTCTGTCCCTCAACAATCTATGATCCTGCAAGCTCACAGTTAGAATTGGACTGCTCAAGAAGCTCTTTCTCAAGAGGAGTGATGATCTCGAGCTTGCTCTCCCATGAAATATTTGGAGATTGGAGACAGCAGCCAGAAGAAAGCGTCTTAAGTGAGATTGATAGGTTGTTCTGAGAGCAGGGTTTAAGAGCTACAGAAGCAAGCAGGCTACTAAGTTACATATTCACCGTGACAGATAGGAAATGAATAGCTTGCTCCAGCTGTTAGGTTTCAGTTGATGGCTTACATTGCTGCAAAGTTGTTCTGCTTACTGCTCGGCTTGGGGCAGTGTCACAGCAATGAGCAGCTGCCCACAGCTCCAGCTACCCCTGGTTCGATCCCCACCTCCGCCACTGTCCGCGTTCAGATTGCACCTTCTCCCTGTGCCTGCTTTGAGCCCGCTTTCCGGCCACTTGCCAAAGACGAGCGGGATGGCAGGATAATCGGCCGATGTAAAGTGCCTGGAGTGTACAGGAGTCTGGGAAGAGTTGATTGGGAAAATGCGGGGAGAGTAAAATGGGATTCTGGTGGGATTGGTGTAAGTGTGTGCTTAATATAAGAAAATAACTGCAGATGCTGGTACAAATCGAAGGTATTTATTTCACAAAATGCTGGAGTAACTCAGCGGGTCAGGCAGCACCTCAGGAGAGAAGGAATGGGTGATGTTTCGGGTCGAGACCCTTCTTCAGGCTGAAGAAACGTCACCCATTCCTTCTCTCCTGAGATGCTGCCTGACCCGCTGAGTTACTCCAGCATTTTGTGATACCTTCGATTTGCACCGGCATCTGCAGTTATTTTCCTACACAACTACTTGCTGCTCTGAAGGGGCTGTTTTCCACGCTGCCTGACTTCACGATACATTGGAAGCTCATTATTCAATGAAAAGTCAAGAGATTTAAGAGCTTTTAATTGTCATATGTATCAGTTATGAAGCAATTAAAATCTTACTTGCAGCAGCATGTTACAGCGGTACACACCGATAATGTATAATCAACAGATAATGTATAATAAACAAATAATGTACAATAAAGAGAAAAATTAGTAAATGAACAACTACAATACTAGTGCAAAAACAAATCTCAAAAGTCCTTCGTACAACTAAAGAGAGTCCATGTCAGTTCAAAGTTGAGGTTATTGTGCAGTATTCAAGAGCCTGATGGTTGTTGAGAAGAAGCTATTCTTGAACCTCGTGGCCTGGTGACAGGTATGTAGGTAAATTGGCTTGGTAAATGTAAAAGAATTGTCGCTCGTGTGTGTGTTGGGTAGTGTTAATGTGCAGGGATCGCTGGTTGGTGTGGACCCGGTGGGCCGAAGGGCCTGTTTCCGGGCTGTACCTCTAAAACTAAAACTAAATAAGACTTCTGTGGATCCCTTCAGTGGTGGGGATATAAGAAAATAACTGCAGATGCTGGTACAAATCGAAGGTATTTATTCACAGAATGCTGGAGTAACTCAGCAGGTCAGGCAGCATCTCAGGAGAGAAGGAATGGGTGACGTTTCGGGTCGAGACCCTTCTTCAGACTGATGTCAGGGGGGGCGGGACAAAGGAAGGATATAGGTGGAGACATAGAAACATAGAAAATAGGTGCAGGAGTAGGCCATTCGGCCCTTCGAGCCTGCACCGCCATTCAATATGATCATGGCTGATCATCCAACTCAGTATCCCGTACCTGCCTTCTCTCCATACCCCCTGATCCCTTTAGCAACAAGGGCCACATCTAACAGGAAGATAGAAGGAGATCTGGGAAGGGGGAGGGGAAGAGAGGGACAGAGGAACCAAAATGTGGTCACATCTGCTTTCTTGGCCCCCCTCCCACTCCGTCTGACCTTTCTGTCATGGGCCTCCTCCAGTGCCATAGTGAGGCCCACCAGAAATTGGAGGAACAGCACCTCATATTTCGCCTGGGTAGCTTGCAGCCCAGTGGTATGAATATCGACTTCTCCAACTTTAGATAGTTCCTCTGTCCCTCTCTTCCCCCTCCACCTTCCCAGATCTCCCACTGTCTTCCTGTCTCCACCTATATCCTTCCTTTGTCCCGCCCCCCTGACATCAGCCTGAAGAAGGGTCTCGACCCGAAACGTCGCCCATTCCTTCTCTCCTGAGATGCTGCCTGACCCGCTGAGTTACTCCAGCATTTTGTGAATAAATACCTTCAGTGGTGGGGAGGTCATTACCATTGCCTACAACTCGCTGTCATCTCCTGGGCATTCGGATTTCCAAACCAGACCATGAGGCTACCAGTCAGTATGGTTTCCACCATCCAGGGGCTTAAGTGATTGGCACTGATTGCGTCCAACTTCTGCACATCTTGCAAAGCGGATGAATACTGCAGATGCTGCAAATCTGAAGACAAATTATATTGTCATTTCAATGGTCCCTTTGAATATTTCATTCCATAACAAAGAAAATATCAGCAAAAAGATAATTAACATGGACACATGTATTTATAAATTCAGCATATCGTGCCCCTGGGTT